>NC_135877.1:3750000-3897500 GCF_031162955.1 Sander vitreus | reverse complement strand
TACGAGATGAATCGTGATTATAAAACATTTGATTTGGCGCAAAAGAACAATTTGGAAAACCGAAAAAAAGGGAAAGGTACAAGACAGTGTACAAAAACTCAACCAATCAGAGACATTGCTGTTACGCTTAGGATTGTGGGTACCATAATACTTCTCCATGACCTTGTGAATAAAACGTGTTTTTCTTAATCATACTTTTGGCTTCTACAGGAGCCTTAACCTTTGTTTCACAATTCCGTAGCTCGTGGTCAGTCTACCCCGGATGGTTTAAACATAATGGCTAATAATCTAAATCGTTATGGAGAAAATTAATAGGGGTTTCTCTGTTGAGGTCTATTGTGGACTATAGTTTTCTGCTGTGGTTTGCAGTTTTCATGCACTTTAACTTCAGATAAGCCTCTTTAAAAGGTCCCATGACATGGTGCTCTTTGGATGCTTTTATACAGGCCTTAGTGGTCCCCTAATACTGTATCTGAAGTCTCTTTATATAGACCTTAGTGGTCCCCTAATACTGTATCTGAAGTCTCTTTTATATAGTCCTTAGTGGTCCCCTAATACTGTATCTGAAGTCTCTTTTATATAGTCCTTAGTGGTCCCCTAATACTGTATCTGAAGTCTCTTTTATATAGTCCTTAGTGGTCCCCTAATACTGTATCTGAAGTCTCTTTTATATAGTCCTTAGTGGTCCCCTAATACTGTATCTGAAGTCTCTTTTATATAGTCCTTAGTGGTCCCCTAATACTGTATCTGAAGTCTCTTTTATATAGGACTTAGTGGTCCCCTAATACTGTATCTGAAGTCTCTTTTATATAGTCCTTAGTGGTCCCCTAATACTGTATCTGAAGTCTCTTTTATATAGTCCTTAGTGGTCCCCTAATACTGTATCTGAAGTCTCTTTTATATAGGCCTTAGTGGTCCCCCTAATACTGTATCTGAAGTCTCTTTTATATAGGCCTTAGTGGTCCCCTAATACTGTATCTGAAGTCTCTTTTATATAGGCCTTAGTGGTCCCCTAATACTGTATCTGAAGTCTCTTTTATATAGGCCTTAGTGGTCCCCTAATACTGTATCTGAAGTCTCTTTTATATAGACCTTAGTGGTCCCCCTTATACTGTATCTGAAGTCTCTTTCCCAAAATTCAGCCTTGGTGCAGAATTACAGCCACTAGAGCCAGTCCCACAATGAGCTTTCCTTAGGATGTGCCATTTCTGTGTCGCTTTAAATGCTATTGAGGAGGAGAGAGGGGGGGCAAGGTGGAGGGGGGGGGGTGTGTGGCCTTGACCAACTGCGACTTTGCTCGTTTGAAAGCCATGATGTCTCTCTCTTTCTCATGGGTGGGCCAAATTCTCTGGGCGGGCAAAGCAGAGAAAGGGGAGGTAACCTTTCCCCTTATGACCCCATAAGGAGGAGATTCCAGATTGGCCCATCTGAGCTTTCATTTTCTCAAAGGCAGAGCCGGATACCCAGGGCTCGGTTTACACCTATCACCATTTCTAGCCACTGGGGGACCATAGGCAGGCTGGGGGAACTCATATTAATGAGAAAAAAAAACTCATAAAGTGACATTTTCATGCCATGGGACCTTTAAGACATGTGGCACAATAGGAGCCTGTCGTCTCTGTAGTTTAACATACCTGTTCTGTCCTTTTTCAGATAGCTGGTTTACTGTCAGCTATCATAGTGATGATTGTCACATTGGCCATTGGATTCCTACTGGAGCCGCTCCCGAAGGTAAACCTCACATCTCCCTCACTCTACTAACAAGCAAGTAAGTCTTTGGAGTCTGGACTGGCTGAAGTCTGATCTTTGACACATTATTTTACAAGTCTGTTTTGGGTGCTGTGGTCATCGTCAACTTGAAGGGCATGCTGATGCAGTTTAGAGACATCCCGTACCTGTGGAGGAGAGACAAACCAGACTGTGTAAGTTCTCACAAAAATGGCCAAACATCTCTGCATTGAAAGGCTGATCATTGCCATTTTGTGCTACCCGCCAGTAAAAAAAAAAAAAAAAAAAACATATTGCCCCTATTAAAAAAAAACAACTTGTGTTTCTTATCATCACCCACGTCCAGGTGGTGTGGTTGGGTACCTGTACTGCAGCTATCTTGCTGGGATTGGATCTTGGATTGGCTGCAGGCCTCGGGGTGGAGCTGATCAGTGTGGTCCTCAGAGCTCAGTTGTATGCATCTGGCCATCAACTCTTTACTTTTTCCTTACACAAAATACCAACCCCTATACCCATTTTATCTTAGCTTGAAATTTTCTTTCAAGTCTTGGCAGCATGCAGTTTTCCATTTGATAAATTGAACTGCTGAAGTTCATAGTGCTCCGATCATCAGATTTAAAAAGGTTTGAAGTTTTTATGTCCTTTCCTTTTTTTCAGCCCTCGCTGCAGTTTGCTGGCCAACATCAAAGGGACTGATATCTACAAAGACAGGAAGGACTATATTGATGTAAGTGTGTGTGTGTGTGTGTGTGTGTGTGTGTGTGTGCGCGTGTGTGTGTGTCTCATAGTTCTTATGGAAACCAGAGTGGGGATAAGAATAATTTCTGTTACCTTACTCGTTCACTGTTTGCATCTTACATTCAACAGACTTGTTATGCTTTACCATGATTTGGGCTATAACTAGGGTGTAAAATGAATGACACTCTCCAGATATATGAGCCAGAGGGAGTCAAGATCTTCAGGATACCATCACCAATCTTCTTTGCCAACATCGAGTTCTTCAGGAGCAAGCTGGTGGAAGCTGTAAGTACAACAGTGGCAACAGACTGATGCCTGATGCATTTTATTTAAATTGTTGGTCACGTCCTCATTACTTAAAAAAAAAAGGTTTGTAACACAGGATGTCATTCACACTCATGTGTTTCTTAGGTTGGATTTAATCCCTTGAGAGTGTTGAGAAAAAGAAATAAAGCACTGAGGATGATCCGGAAACTTCTAAAGAAGGGAGACCTTCAATGGACATCAGTAAGTAAAGACTTTCACCGCAGTCAGTGATAACGACAACAAATTTTCACGCTGGCAATGCTTTTAAAATCCCATAAGTCTCAGTCCCTTTTATTTTAACGCTGTCATTGTTGTCTATTCCTGTTTTGTTTGAAATCTATTCAGGTCATAATAAAAAGATATGTGGAGTGTGATAGCATTTGCTCAACAGACGGTACAAGGTTCCCCTCCACTTATCTCAGATGCCATTAAATGTGTGAACATGATACGAGCAGGTCTGTGATGTCCTGAGGGTTTGTTTTCTTTGGTTTACAACTTGCCACACAACATTTACAACAGGCAGGCTATACTTATATCTTTTGGAGTACAGCAGCTGAGCCAGGACCCTATAAAAGTAAATACACCAAAGAGGCTTTCACACCGGCCTCATTTAGCTCGAACGCGGCAATCGCACTCGGATGCGCACCAAAAGCGGACCAAACAAGCGTTGATGAGGTGGTCTTTCAATCAAACTCTGGAGCATTGGTGAGAACATGATCTGACCTGGAACTGCCCCAACTGTATGTATACTCCGCAAGTCTGAGCTCATGTCTCCTGAAGCCTGCAGTATTTTTCTTACAGAAATAGACTGCGGTCACTCGCATTTCTGTGGTCAAACCAGCCGCCGCTAAAGCGAAGTCTCCGTGACCAGAGCAAATGTATGTACTTTGCTCCGGCCCCAGACACATCCGACCAATAAGAGGAGTGAACGTTCTTGCGTGGTTTGTAAAAAACCAAGACGTTATAAATTTGGTTATGCTCCATTATTTTTGAGACCAGAAAGTGTCGCTGAGTTTCACTCGGACATTTTGCCCAACAAGCAAGCGACCGTTTCGACCATATGACATTTGTTTACAAAATTTGGTGCAGTGTGAACGCAAACCGAACCAAAAAAAAATATGCAGCAATGTTGCAACTTCACCCCCGAATCGCACCGAGTCCACAGAACTACTGTATAGGTGTGAAAGCTCCCTAAGTCAGTTGTTGTACTCTTGCCATTTTGACTTTCGAAGTCCAGTAATGTTCCCCAGATAACCAACAAGTAAATAAACTCAGAAAACAGGGAGGGCTACAACTCCCCCTGCACTGCAAGCCTAGTTGCTCCCACACTTAGAGGTTGTAGACGGACAAAGACAGTGTAGACACACCCACCAGTAGTCCTTAGCGGCGCTACAAGGTTCCTTCAGAATCCCTCACCAGCTTCCCATCAGATATAAGCCAAGTTTCCATCCAAATGTAGTGCAAATTTTACCCAAACTTCCAGAAAATCTGCAAAAGAAAAAAGCAGATGAATGTGTGCCTCCATTCACTACTGTTATGTGTAATGTTAGAAGTTAGGCTTGAGGGGTTTTCCCATGTTTCAAAAAACCTGCACGCACACTAATTTTGGGGGAAAAAGGGTATAAGTGGGCACAAGTTGTGACTACACACAGTAGTGCTTAAACTGCATGATTCAGTTTAACTAACCCCTTATTACAATATCTTTATGGCAGACCAAGCACTAAATGTGGTAAACAAAGTGAGTAATGTTTAATGTAATGACGATGATGTGCAGCGCCAGTGTTGCAAACTGTATGCACAAGCCAATATGCTGGCACGCAAATTTCACATGTGCACAGATGATGTTAAAACTGCCCCTTTAAAAGCCTACTGTACTCCACTCTACACAGCCCACTTGAGGTGCAGCTATAGTAAGGCAAAAATGAGAAAGCTTCAGGTGGCATTTAATGATGCATTCAGAATCTTTCTCATAGTGCCAAGATGGACAAGTGCGAGTCATAAGTTTATGACTATATTGTTCCCAACTTTCATGCTGCGTTGAGAAATTTTACTTATAAATGTATGCGTTTCTTAACTTATTCAAAAAAATGTCATTATAATTGCTTTGACTGACCCCACACAGAGTGCCACAAGGTACACTATTTGCTTTTGGAAATCACTTATGAACTTCAATTTAGGTAACTTTCTTTGTCTTGTCTGCGTTGTGTTTTACACATTTTATACTGATATAGACCTGTGTTTCCGAAATAAAGTTGAATTGAACTAAACAAA
This sequence comes from Sander vitreus, assembly GCF_031162955.1. Classification (NCBI taxonomy): domain Eukaryota; kingdom Metazoa; phylum Chordata; class Actinopteri; order Perciformes; family Percidae; genus Sander; species Sander vitreus. The sequence goes on along the minus strand of NC_135877.1, from coordinate 3,892,457 downwards.
GTAGATCAACCTCACTGTATGTAGAAGGCTGCAATGCTAATACTGTACCAGGTAGCAAAGAGGCTTTTCCTCCTTGTATTCCTTTTTCTTTCCGTCAAATACTGGAATGTGCTGCAGCTCTGTGTGAACCAAAGATAAGCAAGAACACGTATGAACAGTATTTTACCATTACAGAAAGGCTTCCTGAATACCTCATGTGGATTCATCAAGGAGTCAGAGGATGAGAGCAACATGGAGGAGCTGGACCTGCCCACTGACTTCAAGGACCTTCCTGTCCGGATCGACTGGGGCGCCGAGCTTCCTGCCAACATCGTTGTTCCCAGAGTGGACCTCCACAGCCTGGTCCTGGACTTTGCTGCTGTCTCTTTTCTAGACATCTCTGCTCTGAAGGGACTTAAAACTGTGAGTTGTTCATCCACAGCAACAGAGGCAGTTCTTTTATATACAGTATATACTGTATCTGTAAAAATCATCTTTACCTTTTCTACAGGCACTGAAAGAGCTGATCCGGGTGGAAGTTGAGGTCTACATTGTGGCTTGTGATCGTAAGTATAAAACTTGAGTATTTAAAGTCATTGCTTTTGTTCATGTCACTTCCAACAGAGATGCTAAAAAGACATCCTGTTGTTTTTACTATATTAGCAAAATGGTACAACGGTGAATTAGGGCTAATGCATGTAAAAAAAAAAATATATATATATATATATATATATATATATATATATATATATATATATATATATATATATATATATATATATATATATATATATATATATATATACATACACATACACATACACACACACACAGTATATAATTACAGAGCGTTACAGGGGGGAATTTCCGAGATTTAAATCGTAAATTTATGAGAAAAAGAACTGATATTCTCTGAGAGTATAAAGTCAGAAATTTACAAGAAAAACTTTTTTGTCAAAAAAGATTCATTTTGTAATAATTCTGCAGACTCAGGGATATGTAGACCAAAAAGGAGGAAATCCCACATATCCCCAGTCGGAAAATTGCACCCGTGCACAAAATATACAATCCTTAGTGTCATTAACTCTTTCTCCAAATCCTTGATAGACCTCTGACTGAAGTACTTTGACTAATCTCTACTCATCACCTGTAGCTTACATACTGAAGAAACTGCACGACTGTTGCTTCTTTGATGATGAAGTTCAGTCGTCGATGTTCTTCCTGACGCTGCACGACGCCATGCTGCACATCCTCGAGAAACATCCAGAGTCCACAGAGAAGAAATCTGACTTTGACAGGGTAAAGAAGACACATTTTTATTTCGTAAAAAATACAAAGCATAACACAATATTGGGAATAGTTAACTCTTCATGTTGTTCTGCAGATTATAACAACGGTCACAGTTCACCACCCTGAAGGCAATTTGAGGAGCAGAGATAGAAATGTACGTATCCATTTTTCATCTCCTTTACCTCGCCATGTCCTATACCTCATGCTATTTGTTTCATCTCATCTATTGGTTTATTTTTGCAACAATGCCACTTAATCAATAGACCACAAATATTCATTCTCCAAATTTCAATTCAATGCAATTTTATTTATAGTTTCAAATCACAACAGGAGTTATCTCAGGACACTTTACAGATGGAGTAGGTCTAGACCACACACTATAATTTACAAAGACCCAACAATTTCCTACTAGCAAGCATTTGGTGCGACAGTGGCGAGGAAAAACTTCCTTTTTACAGGCAGAAACCTTGGACAGACCCTGACCTTTTGGTGGGCGGCCATCTGCCGCTGCCGGTTGGGACGCAGAGACAGAAATACAGATGTACAGAAATACAGATGTACAGATAGGGAGAATTATGATACATAATAATTATAGCAGTTGGTATGAACATTAGCAAATTATAGTATCAATAAAGATAATAGATCTATGACTAGAAATAATAGTAGTAGCAGTGCAGGGCGTAGCAGGGCATCAAGCAGAATAAGCTCCCGGTGCCAAGTTAGTAACAAATATTACTGGGACATTATGGCGCGCAGATGGAAAGGGAGAGAAGCTCAGTGTGTCAAAAGGAAGTCCCCCGGCGGTCTAAAACTATAGCAGCATAACTCAGAGCTGGTCCAAGGCAAACCTGAGCCAGCCTACAAAAGGGTTGGCAGATGAAACCTATGACAACTATGAAGAGAAGCAGGGAGAGGGAGGGGGCGAGCTAAGGCTGGGCGAAAATCAGATATCACGATATTCTTGACCAAATACCTCAATATTGATATTGCGGCAATATTCTAGGGTTGACAATTGGTGCTTTAACAAAATATCTTCACACAACAGATTTTAGATAAATAATCATCAGTAATGTGGACATAATGTCTAAGTGGGGAAAAGGCTAATAATAGAACAGTCTGGTAAGTTCAGAAAAGTACATCACTTTACTGTAATGCAGCCTTTAAAACCAGTAAAAGACAACACTTATGTCATATCACGATGTTACGATATCCAAAATCTAAGACGATATCTAGTCTCATATCACGATATCGATATATCGATATATTGCCCAGCTCTAGGGCGAGCCGTGATGTGATCAAATGTGATGATGATATAACATTTTCAATAGCTCCACGTATCTAAAATGAAACACACCTCCTCCTTCACCCACAGGCTCCAGAAACCAGGTTCTAGCTTCTGAATGAGAAGATGATGATTTCTGGGAGAAAACACAGAGAAAGGCCAAAGACAAAAAGAGTCAATATTTTACAGATCATGCTGTACAATACACTGAGGTAGGGAATAACATGGCTTTTTGACTTTATACATTTGACAAAGTTTACATACACAGTAGTTACCGTAATGTAACAAAACTAATTTCATGGTATTGTTTTTTTTTTAATATTGTATATAGTGTATTTGTAGAAAATATAGGCGCAATATATTTTACATGTTGTACAGTTATATTTTGAGATGACATGAGAATAAATGAAAATCTCAGCACACTGTTCTCAAAATAATGTCTGTTTGGAACCAAAGCAATGTGAAAAAGACTGAATGTGCAGTGGCTGAAATATTTAAATAAATATTTTATCACTCAAAATAATGACATTCAATGTTTCGGTGTATTTTTTGTCAGCGGTAGCTTAGCCTCATACTGTTAAAAGGCTGTCACACACTCACTGGACATCTAGGCTGGATTACTAACAGGCACCGAAAGCACAGGGCTTACTGTGTGGAACTTGGTTTGTTAATTAAAGATATAATATGTAATATTTCTGTATTAAAATGTCTAAAAAACAACTATACCTATGTTTAATATGTTTTATAGCTGTGTACTTACATTATCCCAAAATGTTTCCAATAATGTTCAAACCCAGGGAAATTACAAATCTGCCATACAGACGTCCCCACAAAAACAGTCACTAACAATTTGTGGTTTTCCAGGGAATGTCGCCACAGACACCCAGTTTGAACTACTGTAAATGCAAGGGCTTTCATCAGTCGACCATATACTCAGGAGACAGAGCTTTTAGTGTTGCAGCCCCATCCCTCTGGAACACCCTCCCTGCAGAAATCCGCAATGCTACATCCCTGGACATGTTTAAAAAACTCCTCAAACAGCCTACAACCTCCCCTAGCTCTGTTTCCCCCGTAATTCTGTAAAGTGTCTTTGGGTTTCGTGAAAGGTGCAATATAAATAAAAGTTATTATAATTATTACATGCTTTAATGTTCAAAAAACGCATTATTTTTCTCATACTATCCGTCTGAATATACCTGTATTCACCCTCTTTCTGAAACGCTCCGTTTTAGCGCCTGTCACTTTAAGACCCCTTCTCCTGAAAAAGCCCAGTCGGCTCCGATTGGTCAGTGTTTCTGGGTCTTCCACATCTGCACTCTTTATTGCAGCCGGGGAATGACTGTAACGGCACTTTCTACCTATATATAGTATAGTTGTGACATCACAACCATACAGAAGTCCTGACGGCTCGTTTAAAGGCACAGTTTCTGAATACGGGGTGTGTGAATTGAGCAATTTCATACTTTCACATTAAATCTATATCTTTATATAGCACTAAGACCTGCTTTATAATAGAAAAATACATCTCACTTTTTAGAATATGGGACCATATTAACAGTAACCTTAAAGTAAACCATATAGGGACTACGACTGCACTGTGACACTGGTCGTAGTAGAAATGGTAGTACTATATTGTTTTAATGCATCATAAGAAAACGAAAAGCCCAGATCTGAGAACAGCGGACACAAGCACCATAAAAAGCAAATGCAAGCTCAAAATGTTGCTATGCTATAAAAGAAACATAAAACTCCTCATTAATGACCACCCTTTTCCACACAACACATCAGAACATAAGTTCACACCTGTAGTCATTTAGTAGTAAAATGTATGTTTACTGCTCCATATATTCCACTCAATCAGGCCGAAGATTTTCATCTATATGGCACCTTCTGTAATATTCTCTTTGGCCAGACACCTTACATGCAGTAATACACCTTTGAGTGACAAATTCAACCTTGACATGCCTTTGAATAGTGATTTCACCACAGGCCAAGTCCATGTATTATGGTGGGCACCAGATTGGTCTTTAAAAAAATGTCACCATGCTGAACAAATGGTGGTGTAATACTACATCCAAGTATGTCTGCTGAATTTCTTGCTCTCACTAGTCCCTTTCACACATGCACTGCAACCCTGAACTTATCTAGACATTCAAATAAGGTAACAACAGTTAAATTCTCTGAAAAAATATATAATAGTGCAGAATCAGGCACATTGATTCCAGACATTACCCAGAGGAGCTGTATGTGAGAACGACATTAAACGGACTTTACCCTGCCAGCTCCCGAGTCTCTGTTCGTTCCTTGAATTTGTCTGACGATTTTGGTGTCGGCCCTGTCGATAAGGGTGAACCGGCTACGTAACAGCGGTGTAATCATGTGTGAAAGGGAAACTTCGTACAATGTCTGCACCTGATTCGTCGGACATTGTCCGGAGTTCATATGAGAAAACAGCTACTGCTTCTTTTTTTGACAGACTTTAGGTAACCAACGTGGAATTTGACTGGAGTGATTGAGCGCACACAACAGAAACCTATTTCCTTTTCCTTCATTGAGAAACTGTGCTTTCTATGTGGTCATTGTGTGAAAAGTAAAGCTCAGTTAATGCGTTTGAAGTTGTGATTGGATTTGCACACTAAGATCATTCTGAAGGCAAACTTCTAATACAAAGAAAATTACATATCAAGGCAATGAATCATAAATCTGTGTTAATGATTGAACGGAGCTTAGATAAAAGTGACATAGTGATGATATTGATCTCAGATAAGATAAACATAGTCCACAGCACCACACAGGAAAGCAACGGGCAAAGGTTCTTTTAGGAATCTTTCTCCAGAACTTTTCACATACTGGGATTCCTCAGACACCTGAGGTGTGAGGATGGTAACTTTGAGGAAACCATATGTGGTGGCCAGACCTGTGTACTCTGAGGACAGCTTTGCTGAAGACCATGAGAAAATCTACAGACTGCGCAAAACCATCCTGGACCATATGAAAGAGTATCTGACGTAAGTGAACCCTGGTTGTTTAGAGATAACTGTCTTTGATATGACTTAATAACTTGCACTCTTGATTTGAAATCTGCTGCAAAATAAGTGTCTGATTATGATAGAGGTTTTGATGAAAGGAAAATTCTTTAAAGTTGCAAACTTTAGTAGACAAAGTGCAAGAGCTTTTTTTTATTTCCGTTAAATCCAGCTGTGATTCAAAACGTGCCAAGAATGCAGTGCTCTCTCTTCTGCCTATCATCGGCTGGATGCGGATCTACAGAGTTAGAGAGTGGCTGCTGGGTGATGTGGTGTCTGGGATCAGCACTGGACTGGTGGCCATTATGCAAGGTGAGGAGCAGGACGGAGAGAGGCCGAGTCCGTCTTGGGGAAAGATTGTGGCCATGCTTCCATATGAAAACTTTTGACAGACTTATACAGTATGTGCATCTACTGTATGGTCATCACATTATTGGCATCGTCAAAGAATATTGCCTAAAAATGTAAATAACACCACATATTAATGTAATTTGTAAGTATGAATTTGGCACTGAATGTGCGATCAGATTCTTACTTCCATTTAGGGTTTCCCGTTTTTTTTATTTTTTTGAATTTATTTGTTCTCATTTTTGACAGTATGTACGTATACCTCTCGTACGGCTGCTTGTAACAGTAACTAAAATAACTGATGCATTTGAAGGATTTGGCTTAAGATAAAACTTTATTGATCCCACACAAGGAAATAAAAAGGTTGCAACCAGCAGAAGAAAGTATAAGAACAGATGCATAGTATCAACAAGTAAGCCTTAACACACTTGTATAATCATTATGAGCATCTACTAAATACAAAATAATGCATTAAAAACAAAGGTGCTAAATAAAAGAACATAGGAATAACTACAAACTGTATTAAGGTACTGGTAAGTGAAAACAGTTATATTATTTAAAAGTATAATTGTGAAAAAGTATTGTTTTCTATTGGTTCCTGAATTCAGGGGGCATTTGGCACCGGTCAAAACCAATAGGGATTAATATTTGGGCTGGTGCTGCTTATTGGCTATTATGATTTGTCATATTACTATTGATGTGTAGTATAGTTGTTTGATAGCCAACTACACTGGTTATATATTCTTCTGACATGATTCCCCAAACTCATGGGAACTTGTTGGCTCTGTTCTGTGGCCCTAAGATTTTATCTGAAAACCTTTTTCCATAAATTAAGTTCACGCCATAAACTGTGAACACTTAACTGGGATATTTTTAGCAATGCTAGTTGGTCAATCAGTTGCTGAAATATCTTCACAACTATTGGATGGATTGACATGTGGTACACAAACTCATGCTCCCTGAGAATGAAGTGGTAATCCCTTCATTTTTCCTTAAAGTCTCCCTGTAAGTCCAATTTTCCATTTGTTCAACACTTTGGTTTATACCTGCAGAACTAATTATTCCCATCAGCCTCAGCTATTTTGTGCTAATTAGCTAAATTTAGCATACTAACACACAAAACTACGATGAACAGTTAGCATGCTTGCATAGCAGAGCTGCTAGCATGGCTGTAGACTCTTAGATGTCGGTACCAAATGTTATCTACCAGAAGTTTCAATCTATTTTAATACTGACATTAAAAAACAAGAATGGGCAAATTTAGCCACAGAATTAGCTTCTTTTAGTAACTTAGCAGCCATTTTTTTAAATGTTTTCTCATTATTTGTGGCAGAAAAATAGGGTTTTTGTTTGTTCAATTAGTTGTTTTTTTCCAAAGATATTTTCAAAATGTCCATTATTATTGAAAACTTAATTCTGTGTTTGTTGTTTTGCTGTGGTCCCACTCAGGACTGGCCTTCTCTCTGCTGGCCTCGCTGCCTCCGAGCTATGGCCTCTACACAGCTTTCTTCCCCGTGCTGACATACTTCTTCCTCGGTTCTTCAAGACACATATCTGTAGGTATGTCATGCAATGCTTAGTCACTATAAATATTTTCACATACATTTTCTCTATGACAAGTGAAAACCAGCTGCTTTTCGTAAATGAATAGCACTTTTGGACAAAACTCTTTACTCTTTTATTCTCCATATTTTTTTCTACAAACTGTCTCCAAGTAATAAAACAGGTTTTCTGTCATCGGGCATAAACATAACTTAAAGAGGCCTGTCTGGAAAAGTTACAGATTGTATCATTTTGATAAGAAGAGATAAGATTGGGTGTCATATGGCTTAACACGTGTTGTCTTCCCGTCGATCATGAACTTCCGGGTCAAAATTGAATTTTTGTCGCTTTTTCCCGATGCTTTTTAAAAATGTTTTTGTCACTTAATTCAACGCTTTTTATATTCATTGTCAATAAACCTAATTTATGACATTATACCTAATTTCTGAGTTAAAAAAACAGAAATGATGTATTATTTTGACTATTAGTTGAGATCAGAGTAAGGTTGAGTGGATCACAGACTTGTATGTCAATGTTTAGGCAGAATACTGCTTTGAAACCATTTAAACGTTTTTTTCCAAATGCTATAAAATTGAATAAAACACCCAGAATTCAATGAAATTAATAATTAAGTAAATCATTTTACCTGCAAAGAATGTTGCAAAGGTTCCATACAACGTACATCCATGTTATTTTTGGGCAATTTGGTTGAAAGAAACCCATATTTCTGATTAAAAAGAAACTTTGAAAACAGGTCAAATTTCAACCAAGGACAACACAAGGGTTAACAGTGTCTCCCCACCCCTCCACACCCACCTTCATACAGGCTCTTTCCCAGTCCTGAGCCTGATGGTGGGGGCTGTGGTGACCCGCCTGGTCCCAGAGAATGGACCCCCGGCCAACATCACCGGCTTTGAGGGCCTGACCCCGGACCAGCAGAGAGTCCTGGTGGCCTCCTCTGTGACCTTTCTCATGGGGATTTTCCAGGTAGATTTGACTCCATGTTATACCATACCATACTTGGAAGAATTTTCAAATCAAGCTTCTTTTCCTTTATGGTTCTGCCCCATGCAGCTGGCAATGGGTGTTTTGCAGGTGGGCTTTATGGTTGTGTACCTGTCCGACACTCTGGTGTCCGGCTTCACCACAGCCGCTGCTGTCCACATCCTGGTGTCCCAGCTCAAGTTTGTGTTAGGGTTGACTGTTCCAGGCATCAGTGGTCCACTCTCTCTCATATATGTAAGTCCAGGAAGTAGGGCTGCACGATATGAGGAAAATATCTAATTGCGATTATTTTGACTAATATTGCAATTGCCATATGATTCACAGTATTGGAGGGAATGATCATTTTTGTATCATTATTTTCATATTATTTTATTTAAAAGATGTTAAAAACAACAAAAAACTTTGTTTTATTCAATGTGTTTTCATTAGAATTATTTTCAAACAAAATTATTTTCTTTATAAAAACAAGATTTGGTCTTCAAAAAGTATTTTTCCAAAAATGAGTCTTGAAAGAGGGGGAGGTCATCTTATAATCAGGGTTGTCTTATATTCGGACCAATACGGTATATGGCCTTTTAATAATTAATGTATTATCGTCATGTGGTTTGCTTTGGAATTTGACCTTACTGAAATGTGATGTAAAAACTAAATAATACATTTTTAGTCATGCTCAAAGTGCTAAGTAAAGTGTGTTTGCGTCTTTTGCGCAGACCCTGGAGAAGATATTTGTCCAGATCACCTCAACCAACATCTGTGACCTGGTGATGTCCATAGTGATCATGGTGGTGGTGTTCATTGTGAAGGAGCTGAATGACAGATACAAAGCCAAGCTGCCTGTCCCCATCCCCATAGAGGTTATCACGGTGAGGGAAGATACTACTCCTGCACAGTTCATCCTATTAACTACAAATCATACTTTACATTATTACTAGGTTTGAGCATCGAGAACCGGTTTCAACTTGGAATTGTTTCAAAAATTATGATTCCAATGGAATCGTTTTTTTTAAAATTGGAATCATTTGGAAAATTTGGTTTCGAATCTGATCATCGTTTCCAAATTTAACAAGCGCAAGTTTTTTTTCCCGTAGCGTCCAGCCACTGTACTTCCAGGCACTTGTTATGTTGCAGCCATGGGGCACAGTAAGGTGGCTTCATTTTACTTTGAAAAAGCCCGGTACAACTGTAAATGACCATTGAATCAAAACAAAACACAAAATCATCTGTGAAATAAGCACATGACCCGTTTCAAGTCCACCCCTCAAAGAATGGAATTCGAGAATTGATAAGAACCAGAATCTAAACCAAAAATCGGAATTGGAATCAGAATTGTTAAAATCAAAACTATGCCCAACCCTAAATTATAACCTTTTCCCCAAGTATAATACAGTTTATTTAAGCAATATTACACGAGAGGGTTTGATTTAACGTCATTATTGGAACGACAGTGATGCGGCTAGGACCGACACGCATGCGCAGAGGTTCGTAAGCATTACTTAAGTGCCAATAATATGACATTAAATCAGACCCTCTCGTGTAATATTGCAATTATACAACGGTTACCAACAAAATAAAAGTTATAATCAAACTGTATTCATATTGTGGGGCAATTCACTCTCAAAATAAAAAAATAAAAAAAGCAACAGAGACGATTATCTAGTCCCTCCCCGTTTAGTCCGCCAGTCAACTTAAGCTAACGTTAGCTTTGTAGAGATCATGGGATTTCCCAAACTGAATAATTACCGCAAATATAAACACCAAACTGCTTTGCTAGCTCTATCCTGTTATAACTAAGATATCTGCTGACATTTTTTTTTCTTCCATGGATGGATTTAGATACTCAACGTCCACAAACTTCAAACAGAGACGATTTCCTGTCCCTGTAAAACGTTAGTCAGCAGCTAACTTAAGCTAACGTTAGCTTTGTAGAGATCGTGGGACTTCCCAAACTGAATAACTACCGCACATATAAACACAAAACTGCTTTGCTAGCTCAACATTGCTGTAACTAAGATATCTGCTGAAAAAGAATAATTTATCGATCGCTCCTGTACGTCCAGAAATAGCGGACTGATATTTTAAGTGATGCGGCAGGTGTGCTTAAATAGCTCTGGGTGTGCTGTCATGCTTATTTGAGCACATTCTAAATGTCTAGTTGACCAATCAGATTGTCTGGTCGGATCTACTTGTTGTATAATTGTTAGTTAACACCATCTAGTGTGGTAATGCAGTTATAAAAACCTGCACTTATCGTGGCATTCAAGAAAGCTCTGATAACTGGGATTTGAGAGTTGTCTGTCTCTCTGGTGTCTTCCCTGCTCACACAGACTATCATAGCGTGTGGCGTGTCCTATGGCTTCAACTTCGAGAAGACATACGATGTCGACGTTGTTGGCAAAATGGTTAGTGGGTAAGTTTCAAGTTCTACATGTCATCAGTAGATTATGGGTCAAAATCAAGATGCCTGCTGATTTGTCAGGTAATTCAGATCCAGTGGTTGAAGAAACTCCTTTACTTAAAGTAAACTACCAAGACCACAATGTACAAAAATACTTCACTATAAGTAAAAGCAATGGATTTAAAATCCTTCTTAAATAAAAGTTTTAAAAAAGCATCACAACGTGGACTTCACCCAAAACCAATCATATTTTTTGAGGAGGACAAATCTACATCTTCTAAATATTGGGGGGTACATATCCCCTACATCCCCCCTGAAATCCACACCTATGGCTAAATGTATTTTAGACACCTAAAATGAGGACCACTCACCACAGTCCTTTTTTTAGGTGGGTAAAACACGTCTAGCTGCTGCCCCCGTCCACAGCAGTACATTGCTTAGCTTCCGTCCCGGGACTCAGTGCCTGCTTCTCCAAAGCGGGGCCATGCCAACCGCAATACAACCCAATTAAAAAAAAATAATCCGAACTATCCCTTTCAGCACAGTTCTTGAAATATATTTAGCTACTTTTGACCACTGTTCAGGTCCTATAAATGTACAGCTAAACGCAATTATCTTTCAGGTATGAGTCTCCCATTGCACCCAATATGGAAGTCTTCCAGGAGAGTGCAGTGGAGGCTTTTCCTATAGCCATAGTGGGGTTTGCTGTTGCCTTCTCTGTGGCCAAAGTCTACTCTATTAAACATGATTATACCATAGATGGGAACCAGGTGAGTTACATATATATTAACCCTCTGAAACCCAAGCGTTTTTTTGCTCCTGTCTAATTATTTCTCACTGTGAGCCCAATTTTCACTCTTTAAGTTTTGCATCTCAAATTAACAAGCACAACCATGGCCAGAAGTAGGAATAACTCCTAAATGTCTTTTGTTTAATGTTTAAAAAAAAAGCAGAAGGTCAAAATGCCAGAGCCAGCCCTTCTACTTGTGTTCCATGGACCTATCTTTTGAAAAAATATGAACGAGAGTCAATGGAGAGATAATTATTTGTTGGTCCGGTTTGAATTGAGCCATGAATTGCACACATGATGTTCATCAGTTTAATAGATAATTTCGCAAGTCAAGAAAGTCAAGTCAAACTGTTGAAGTATAAGACTGTGAAAATACGTAATTAGAAAGACTACACACTTCAAAGTCGCATGGGGGGTACACCGGGGGTGTAACGTTACTCAAATGAGCAGAGGATCTTGCTTGTTCTTTTGTTTATCTGCTGAAAACACTTCACTGGATAAAACACAAATCAGGTAAGACAACGTTACATGTGTTGTGGAACAGAGCTAAGCTAGCTAGCTAGCGAGCAAGTTGAGCATCAAGCTAGGTGACGTAAATTGTGAAAAAATATCTTTTAAATTGACAAACATCATATTTGTAAACCATAGCTCAATTAAAACGCGATCAAAAAATAATTTGCCTCTCCCTGTTCACTACCGTTCATATTCTTTCCGAATTAAGGTCCCATGAGGTCCACCGAAAGGGGAGGGACTTTGCCTATCTATGTACCAAGGCTCAGTCCTTACGGCAGCGGTCCAGGGTCCGAATCCGACCTGCGGCCCTTTGCTGCATGTCTTCCCTCTCCCTCTCTCCCCATTTCCTGTCTACAACTGTCCTATCAATTAATGGCGGAAATGCCCCCAAAAAAATAATCTAATCAAAAAATGCCAGTGAGGTAACTTAACTTTTTATTGTTCCATCCCAGGAGCTAATTGCATTTGGGGTAAGCAATATATTTGGGGCAAGCTTCCGGTCGTTTGCAGCCAGCACAGCACTCTCCAGGACGGCTGTGCAGGAGAGCTCGGGAGGCAAGACACAGGTCAGAAAACAAATCCTACTTTGACTAGGTCATAAACTTTTATTTTAGGTCACTACACGCAAATATTTTTGTCTGCAAAATGATTTATTGTAATGTCTCTTTACAATCTGGTTTTATGTGATTTTCTTTTCCTTCCTTCAATGGCATGTTGAAATGAAACATTAACGTTTTTTGTTTTTTTTACAAATACAGATAGCAGGGCTGATCTCAGCCATGATGGCGATGATTGTAACTGTGGCACTTGGCTTCCTGCTGGAGCCGCTTCCCAGGGTGAGACTCGCCTCTGTAATGTAACGGCTTACGCCAATATGTATGTCATTTTATTTGTGTAACCCCTTCCTTCCTGGCGCTGGAAATATTAATACTAGATGAGGTTACTAATGTTCTACTGAACAGGATTCTGAGTGCTTAGCAGTTGATGGTGAACTGACTAAATCTCCTTTTACCAGTAGATGTTATCATAGGCATAAGTAACTATAAAGAAATAATCAAGAAATAATAGAGCGGTGCCTCCACTGTGGAACTACATAACTCACACACTTATAAGCTATATTGGTATTTCCCCAGAAACAAATGTAAGGTATCTTAAATGTCTACAGACCTTGGTAAAATGAAATACCAAGTAATGTATAACAAAAAGAAATGTCTTTTACTACTCTGGTTTCTCTTGCTGTGTTATATTCGAATATTTTCTCTTATGCGTTTCTCTTCATGATATCAATTTTTGTTACACATACATGTCTTTACTGTTGCTTTACAGTCTCCAAAAAAAACTCAAAACCAGTGCCAATGCACTTGAAATCCCTTAAAGAAAGTAATAGCTACAAAGAGTGTTAAGCAAATGTCCTTCAACCCTTTTCACTTAAGTATGAAACTATAGAGAGCCGAAGTCCCTCCCCTTCCGGTGGACCTCATGGGACCTTAATTCGGAAAAAATATGAACGGTAGTGAACGGGAAGAGGCAAATTATTTTTTGATCCCATTTGAATTGAGCCATGGGTTACAAATATGATGTTCGTCAATTTAAAAGATATTTTTTTCAACCGAAGAAAGTCTCAGTTAGCCGTAGGTTTGTCGTATGACCACTTAGTTTTGTGTAAAACCGCTCAGTGAACTACATCTCTCGTCTTACACAATTTACGTCACCTAGCTTGATGCTCAACTTGCTCGCTAGCTAGCTAGCTTAGCTCTGTTCCACAACACATGTAACGTTGTCTTACCTGATTTGTGTTTTATCCAGTGAAGTGTTTTCAGCAGATAAACAAAAGAACAAGCAAGATCCTCTGCTCATTTGAGTAACGTTACACCCCCGGTACGATACACACAGACATCGTAGCTTCAGCGAGACGTCATCCATGCGACTTTTGAAGTGTGTAGTCTTTCTAATTACGTATTTTCACAGTCTTCAACAGTTTTAGGCCGGCGACAGACTGGAGGCATCGCGTGAGCACGTCAGCTGCGTGGCATGTCCGTTTTTATTTGGGCTCCCATGTTAACAGGTTAGAGCTTGCAAACTGCCTGCGTGACACTCACGTCTCAGGCACGGCTAAAGCCGCGCGTAAAACGCGTGCATGCTAGAAATAGGACCGACGCCTATTTTTCACGCGACATGCAAGCGTGTTGGAAGCGTTTCCAGGCAAAATAGAATAGGAAAAGATGTTTATATGTCATTTTGACACAAATACATATTAATAAATGACATGTTGATATTTGAAAGTCTCTAGGTTTTGATATGAATGCAGATATAAATGTAATAAAAAAAAACAATTTTCTAATATTGCACCTGTCAATACAGAACGAAATATTCTGTAGCCTATTTTGCCATCAATACTGTCGATGTTGTCTTTGCTGTAATCAAATCAGTATATATTTATGTTTAACGTGGTATTTCATTTTATCAATGGGAAACATACATGTGTACAGACAAGGCTAGCAGCAGCAGCGCCGCGTCAGACACGTTTCTGGTGTGTAAAGACAGAAAAATCCACGCAGCCGCCATGCAACTGACACGCAACAGAAACGCCACACTCACACCACGCAGCCAGTCTGTCGCCAGCCTAACAACTGAGACTTTCTTTGGTTGAAAAAGTGTCTTTTAAATTGACAAACATCATATTTGTAATACATGGCTCAATTCAAACGAGATCAAAAAATAATTTGCCTCTCCCCGTTCATAGTTTTTCGAAAGTAAGTAGAGGGGCATGAAGTAGAAGACTTCAGCTCTCTATTGTAGAGTTACATTTCATGTAGGAACCCTTTAAAATGAAATAAACTTTTCTTTCTCTCACAAAAACACACCAGAGTTAACCAATGCTTCAGATGATGTTAGCTTATCAAATATTAAACAGTTCACTTTAACATTGAAATATATTTTAAAACAATTACCAGTCAATGGAATTTTAATTGGGGGTTTAACCAGTTCAACCTTTTTAAATGTTCAGAATATTACCAAGTGCTTGGGTTTTTAACCGTTGGGGCCCTGAAGTTGCTGCACAGATGAAGAAACAAATCCTCAGCTTGTTTAATGAGCTGAGACACACACTGTGTCTGATAGAAACACCTCTGTTACTCACGCATCCGATCCGCTGAGACAGCTGCAGGCAAAGTTCAGCAGGCAACCCGTCTGTGTGGCAACCAGGTCCGGCGGCGGAGTCCCTCCTCACAAGGCAGTAGCCACAGCGGCTAATTAGCACTGTCCTCCAGCGAAGTCCTAGTCTCTCCCGGGTGAAAGCTGCGGCTGGCATTTACAGCCGACTGTCCCTCCCGACGGTGCTAGCTTAAACTCCATGTTTTATGTTTTACAGTTAACACTTAACACTTTTACAAAGCTAGTAGAAACAGCAAACGCAGCTAAGCTGCCTGAACTTCACTTAAAAACTACAGGATAACAAGTTACCAAACTGCAAGTTGCACAGGACTGTTAGCTGCAAAATGATACTTGTGCCAATACTTTAGAAGTAGGCTACTTTAAATCTACCAACATCAGTCACGTCAACAATTAACGTTTCTCTCTCCAACGTGCTGCATGCTCTCATGGAGTCTACATGCTACATGCATGGATCATGGCATGGATGTATTAAGGCTACATGTCGTCTCAGACTTCCTCGTTTTTCCCATTTCCCAACCTAGTGATCTCTGATTGGTTTAGATTACCCAGTCAGAAAATACATTACAAGTCACGTCCAAACAAAGGATTATGGGAAATGTAGTTTTCGTTGAATTTACCCAGATATGACATATTTTTTACAGTCAATGAATGAAACACCATTTATTCATGTATTTAGCTGTATGACAAACCCTTTTGTATTTATTTAGCTGTACTATGTAGGTCCCTACATTTGTTTTGTTTTATGTTCCTCATATGGAGTGAGGATTTCAAACTTTTCTGTCACGTCGTAGATCGGAGTAAACTCACTTGTAGAGCTGCAAAGATTAATTTGATTAATCCAGAGATCTCTAACAGAAGGTCCGTGACCCCTAGGGGGTCCTCAGAGTTACTGCAGGGGGACTGCCAAATTATTGTTTGATATACTGTATATTATTTGAAGGTTTGTTTTGTTTGTTATTTTAAAATATGTCTGAAAATATACATTACCATTAATCCAACATATTATAAGCAAAGATGAATCAGCCTATTCGTACAAAAACAACAACAAAACATTGATGATACGCTTACTAAGTAAGGTAGACATTATGGTAGCCACCCACAGATACAGTTTACTTTAAAGCTTAAGGACTTACTTTGCCTTCCTCATGTATGTTTAACATTAAAAAAATAATAATGTTTAAATAATATATTATATCCATTTTCATCTGTTCCAGTTTAATATGCAACTATATTTTTATACAATATTTGTAGTTCCTGCTCGCTCTCTCTTTCAGCTAAGGGGTCCTTGGCCTAAAAAACGTTGAAGATCCCTGGTTAGTTAGTTGTCAACTATTCTCTGATTCCAGCTTCTTGAATGTGAATATTGTTCTAGTTTCTGCTCTCCTCTGTGACAGTAAACTGAATATCTTTGAGTTGTGGACAAAACAAGACATTTGAGGACGTCATCTCGGCCTTTGGGAAACACTGATCAACATTTTTCACCATTTTCTGACATTTTATAGACCAACAACTAATCCATTAATAAAGAAAATAATCAAGAGATTAATCCACAATGCAAATTATCATTAGTTTTAGCCCTACTCAGTTGTGTAGATCTATAAGTCTAAAAGTCTGTTTATTTTTTTATACACCTGCCCTTAACATTTGACTTGACTCCAGTCTGTCCTGGGTGCCCTGGTCATCGTCAACCTGAAGGGCATGCTGATGCAGTTCAGAGAAATCCTGTACCTGTGGAGGAGAGACAAACCAGAATGTGTAAGTGTTCCAAATGTCTCTCTGCCAAAACTAAGATGTACAGTATTTACGTGCAGGGTGAGATTTTAGAAAAAAACTGAGGGCGGGATGTTTTTTGATCATGCACAACAAAACATGCAAGAAAATCCCCCTTTCAATACCACCATGGATATAGTGCCACTCGGCCAGGCATGCCAAAACACTTATTTATAAACTTCAATATTCAATGGAAAATAATCTCACAGCTAATTTAGCACAATATGTTGTAAACAATAAGCCTGAACTGTCATCGCCCCATGACACTCACTTTTTCTGTCTAAACTCCACTACCACGGCCCCTGAAAGGACCGTCATCTGGCGGTGCCTGTAGCCGGCTCACAGTCACCTGTTGGCGGCTAAACAACTGCTGCTGGTAGCTGTCGTCCTGGAGCTCTGGAGCGGCTAAATACAACCAGCAACTGCCGCTTAGATTTTATCGTTCTATCAAACTATAGACTGTTCATGTTACAGTGCTACTTAGTTTAAAATACCTAGGTATTTAGGTATATAATGGTCTATTGGTGAAGTAGCATTGATCACTTTAAGGGAATACAAGGCTGTTAGCCTTATTTACTTGGTCCAGTCTATTCTCTCTCAGTGGTTGACCCGGCGGGTGTTTGTCTGCAGGTGGTGTGGCTGGGAACATGTCTGGGCGCCATCCTGCTGGGACTGGATCTTGGTCTGGCGCTGGGCTTGGGGGTGGAGCTGCTCACTGTCGTCTTCAGGACTCAATTGTAATGACATGATGATGGATTTACTGTAGTGGCTGAAAAATCATGTCAACACCCCAAATATAGTATTCATTGAATTTAATTTACAGTAATTATGCAGCATAAAAAGGAAAGGAAAGGAAGATAAAGGAAATCTGTTTGTCCCTTTAAAGAGGCGTCCAGCCTCCAGCCATTTAGTGTAGTGCACTTCCATAAAGTTGGGGACTAACAATACCAGAGTTTATCCTGACTCAGAGTCTTGGGGGGGGAGTGACTACATGACAGTTTGCATATTTATATTCAAGTTTATGTTCTGCTTGTTTAACGGTTGTTTGGCAAATTGCTCTAAAACACATTCAGAGAGGATTTGAATCGCTATTTTTATTCTCAATTCTTGGTGCTGGGGTTTTTCCTTTGGGGCTGGCTAAAATCTCTTTCGGGGTGGGGGCACCAAACATTCTTCTATGCAGGAAAAACCCTGAATACACAGATGGAGATGGAAAAAAAGAAATGGTCAAAATCTAAGCAGCAGAGGTCGAGGTATCCTGACTTTTAGTCCCTAGTCTGGGTCAAGCTCAAAAAACACCAATGGCAGTCATTTCCACGGCATGGTCCGCCTCGACTAGACTCTACTGGACACAATCTGTTTGGGGCTTCATTTAGAAAAAAGTTTCGGATGATAAATGTTTTTTTTTTGGGTGGAGTAAAAAACACTGCAGTTTGCCCCTTTGCCACTCCCATCCCCCCCCACACACACACACACACACTTTTGGTTCCCGTGATCCAACCACATTAAATATCAGCTACTGTAGATCTCTGATATTTAATGTACAAATACTTGTCTTATCTTTGACTGATGTGTCGAGAAAGATAAAGTAAAATAATATAATAATATAATACATTTTATTTAAAGCGCCTTTAATGACACCCAAGGTCACTTCACAAACAATCATCAAACATCGTTAAAATTATAGTCATCTCATAAAAATAAAAATAAAAATAAAATAAAAGTCAGTCAGTCCATACGCCATCTTGAAGAGATATGTTTTAAGTCTGTTTTTAAAGTCAGTAATTGAGTCACAGTGTATATAAAAATGTATATATATATATATTATATATATATATATATATATATATATATATATATAATTTATTTATTTTTTTATTTATTTATTTATTTATTTATTTTTTTTGCCGCCCCAGATAGCTCAGTTGGTAGAGCGGGCGCACACATGTAGAGGTTTAGTCCTCGACGCAGCGGGCCCAGGTTCAACTCTGACCTGCGGCCCTTTGCTGCATGTCATTCCCCCCTCTCTCTCCTCTTTCATGTCTTCAGCTGTCCTGTCAAATAAAGGCCTAAAATGCCCAAAAAATAATCTTTACACGAGTAGTGTGGCCAAGAACCTTCTTATGTCTATTTTAGCCCCCGCTGTTCCGTCTTGGTGAACATCCCAGGGACGGACCTCTACAGAGATCACAAAGATTACCTGCATGTAAGTACGTTCAATGAAAACAAATGAACACGGTAAACACTGTTGAATGGTTTCAGTTCGAGATATCCTTTTGAATGCCATTTGTTTTATCATAATGCTTCCCTTTTCAGATATTGGAACCAAAGGGAGTAAAAATCTTCAGGATACCATCGCCTATCTTCTTCGCCAACATTGAGTTCTTCAGGGACAAGCTTGTAGAAGCTGTATGTAGCCTACGAAACATCTCCTCCATCCTCTGCGTCAATATGTTGTGAAAATAATGCCTACACGTGGTTGTTCCAGGTTGGATTTAACCCTCTGAGGGTTTTGAGGAAGAGGAACAAGGCTCTGAGGAAAATCAAGAAACTGTTGCAGAAAAAGGATGATGCCATTACAGAGGTGAGACCTTAAAGTGTAACTACCGTTTTTTTCAAACTGGACCCTATTTGCCTATGTTTTTGTGTGTAAGTGACTAATGGGAACAACAATCTTTGAAATTATTCCTGTCTTGAGCGATAATGCTGTAACTGCAAACCAGGCTGCATTGTAACCCTATAGGGTTAATGTGCATCATAAATTTCGTCCACTAAAAGTGCTTTTTTTGGCAGGCTCAGATTGTTCTTCTAAGTGTCTGACAACATTATGGAAAGGATCCCTACAGAGATAGACCTTTTTTTAAAAGAGTAAAATCCTTTTTGTTCTACCAGAAACCGCTCCGAGATCACTATCGCGAAACCCACTATCCATTTAGTTAAACAATATCTTTAGCGTGTGTAGAGAAAGCATATTTTTCACATGTAAATGGGTGAATTATGTGTTTAGTTCAACCAAACCAGAGTGATGATTGTTGGCAAAGTGGAAAGACGAACCAAAATGGCTTTTGATAGTTTAATTTAGTTTGTGTTGACTTTGAATGAAGTGTGTTTTACGATGATAAAATTACTGTTTATTTACATGGAGTCTGGTGAGTTAAGCGCTATTATTTTGCGGATGTTTTTACGTTTAAAAAAAGGATCTTACTCTTTAACAGAAAGGTCAACCTCTGTAGGAATCCTTTCCATAATGTTGTCAGACACTTAGAATACAATCTGAGCCTGTCAGCGGCAAAAACAGCACTTTTTGTGGATGTAAATTGAAGGTGCGCAATTGCCCTATTAACTTACATTGTAGCTTGTTTTGCAGACTGCCGAGTGCAGCGATCTCGCTTAATACTGGACCAATGTCAAAGACTGTTGTTCCCATCAGTCACTTAGACACAAAAACTGAAAAATAAGGTCCAGGTTGAAAAAAAACTGAAGTTACCCTTTAATATACTAGAAAGCACTGCACCAGTGAGTGCTTCAACATATTCCTTCAAAAAGCTTTAAGCCTTACTTTCCTACATCTTTCAAACAGCGAGGTGTGAGGGATTTACTACACCAGATGACTGATGAGTTTTGCATGAACGTGGAGGAGTTGGATCTGCCCTCTGACTCCAAGGACCTTCCGTTCGAGTTGGATTGGAGCGCCGAGCTTCCCGCTAACATCAATGTTCCCAGAGTGGACCTCCACAGTCTGGTGCTGGACTTCTCTGCTGTCTCCTTCCTGGACAGCTCTGCTCTGAAGGGACTCAAAACGGTAACAAGTCATTCAGGGGGCGCCCACATGCTAAAGCTTAAAGAGCTCCTATTATGCTTTTATGGATTTTTCCTGTCTTTTAGTGTGGTATATAGTTTTTTTGTGTATGCAATAGATGTATAAATTACAAAAAGACACATTTCCCTCCAAGACTACGAGAAGAAAACATTCTGTTGATGCAGATGGTGTGTCTATTGGCAGAAATGATTTAGTTTATTCCAAATAAATCAAAACTGGATGAGTAAAAGACATCGCTTCCTCTGCAGCCGATTTTTCTTGGGAAAGACCTTTAAGTTGTTGTTCAGAACATCAAATGAAAAAAGGAATGGATGTAATACAAAGATGTAATATATAAGAATATGGTGAATACTATACAGCAATAACAGAAAAAGACTTTAACATGAACCTGCCATGAGACAAAACTCCATGTTATATTTGATATGGTATTATGCAATTGGGCATTGTGCAATACAGAAGTTATTGACCACAGCATGAGTTAATGGGAAATGTGCAATCATCAAAATGAAGTGCAATAAGAGGGGGAGGATGTGTTGTGGGTTCTCTTCTGTTCTTCTGTGATTGTGAGGAAAGGTGTGTGTGTGGGGGGGGGGGGTATGGTGTGATATTTATTAGATATTCATTGAAGCATTGGATGAGATAATGTATGATTATGTTTCTATGTAGGTTAACTGTATGTTTATTGCGTGTTTATGCGCGATGTGTCGCCATTTTGTTTCTCTCCAACGCCCAGGATGAATTGAGGCTTATTTTATCTAATCTTATCTAATCTAATCTTACCTTATCTAATCTTATTTTATCCACCCTGCCACACCAAGATGGTCAAAAAGGAATTGAAAATCCACTGTATGCAAAAAAACATCACAAATAAGTGGGGAACACTGGCAATCTGCATTAACGTAAAGCCAATTATCACTCAAACGGCTGCATGTGTAATTCTATACTTCATATACTAACACACGTGGGATTATTTCTTATTTTAAACTCACTGTATTTTCCGCAGACACTCACAGACTTCCTCCGTGTTGATGTGGATGTTTACATTGTTTCTTGTGACGGTGAGTTTTATTCTTAAAAGGACAAAATCCAATAGAATCAGTGATGAGGACCAGCAGTGGAAATGTATCAAGTATATTTACTCCAGTACTGTACTTAAGTTCAAATGTTGAGGTACTTGTACTTTACTTGAGTCTTTTCTTTTCATGCCACTTTTCTACTTCTACTCCGCTACATTTCAGAGAGAAATATAGTACTTTTTACTCCACTACATTCATCTGTTACAGCTTTAGTTACTAGTTATTTTACACATTAAGCCTTTTGCACACAAAACACATAGTTTATAAAATACAATGTGTTAAACTACCTAACAATATATACAGTGGTGGAAGAAGGATTTGGATCCTTTACTTAAGTAAAAGTATTAATACCACACTGTAAAAATACTCTGTTACAAGTAAAAGTCCTGCATTGAAAATGGTACTTCAGTAAAAGTATGTAAGTATCATCAGGAAAATGTACTTAAAGTATTACATGTAAAAGTACTCAATGCAGAAAAGTCCTCACGTTTTAAAAACTGGAAACGATCTAGGCCTCTATATTGTTGGGTAGTTTAATTTATAATAAACTTTTTACAAACTACATGTGTGCAGTAATCGTAATGTGTAAAGTAACTAGTAACTAAAGCAGTCAGATGAATGTAGTGGGGTGAAAAGTACTATATTTCTCTCTGAAATGTAGCGGAGTAGAAGTAGAAAGTGGCATGAGAAGAAAAGTACTAGTACCTTAACATTTGTACTTAAGCACAGTACTTGAGTAAATGTACTTAGTTACATTCCACCACTGAATATGCAGGCCTGAAAATGATTAGCTGATTAATCACTTAGTTGATTGACAGAACTTTTTGGATCGTTACCAGTTTCTAAAATGTGAGGATTGTTTTACGTTGAGAAATTTTAATTGTAATACTTTAAGTACATTTTCCTGATGATACTTACATATCTTTGCTGAAGTACCGTTTTCAACGCAGGACTTTAACTTGTAACAGAGTTTTTCACAGTGTGGTATTAGTACTTTTACTTGAGTAAAGGATGTGAATACTTCTTCCACCACTGATGAGGACACATGTACATGTACCTGAACATCAGGTGAATAATACTGCCTGTGAAAACATGCTTCTCATGTGTTGACAGCGTGCGTCCTGGAGAAACTACGCAGCTGTACGTTCTTCGATGACGAGATTGGGACCTCCATGTTCTACCCGACCCTTCACGACGCCATGCTGCATGTGCTTGAAAAACACAAGGACAAAAGTAGAGGCCGGGTGGTAAGGGAAACTATTTATATTATCCTTTCTGTACTGGGCTTCTCAATAAATGATCAATCAATCAAATGTATTTAAAGTGTAAAAGCACCATTAGACATGGTCTCAGTGCACTTTACAATTAAAGTAACACAGAAATAACAGACAGCAACAATACAACTGAATAGCAATAAACACAAAACCAGCAACATAAGACAATAAGTGAAAAGGTATGTTTGTGAAGGACGCAGAAAGCATGGTGTGTTATGGTTGGCTATAGTATAGTCTCGCTTTGCCAGACTATCGACACGCTGCGGAGAGGAGGGTCTGGTTAGTTCACGCAGCATTCCGGGATGGGAGAAAAACGTGCTCTGGTTTATTGGCATTTCTTTAAACCAATCACAATCGTCTTGGGCGGTGCTAAGCTCCGCACGGAGCCGCTGTAAAATAGTCGTGCGAGAGAAAACTCCGATTGGACAGATAGTCTAGCTAGCTGTCTGGATTTACCCTGCAGAGATCTGAGGAGCAGTTAACCATAGTCCTCACAAATCCACCGGAGTACTGCAACTAAGAAAATGATAGCTCAGCGCTGGCTCCCCCCCCCCCACTCGCTTTGTATTAAACAGTGGTTGGCATACTTTCTGGACATAGTTATGCTCGAGCTCTCTACAGCAAGGATTAACAAAGCCAAATCATCAACTATCAGCCTATGGGAAAGTGCAGCAGCACAAATATCGGGCCTGGTGACCTCAGCGCCACAAGAACGGGAGGAGAGCGACTAGGGAAGGTGCAAGAGTGACTAGGAGAGTGACCGTTTTTTGGTTTTTTTCTTCCTCGAGACCGCAGAGGGTGGGGGGGGGGGCGAGGGTTCTTGTTCAGTTTGTATTTTCTGTTTCTGTTCTGTATGTCGGCATAAAAAACAAACAAAAAACAAAAAAACAATAAAAAAAGTTGATCTAAAAAAAATAAAATAAATGAGTTTAAAATTACAACACAAATAATGCGAAAGGAAACGGACATCAGCAAATATACACGCATTCGGCGGAATTTCCTGCGGCACCGCAGCCACCACGGAAGTGGAACGTCATGGATATAGACTAGCTATAGTATAATGAGTAGAGGTGGGATTTCAATCTAGATTTAAGAAGAACATGTCAACTAAGTGAGCTTCTTTAACATGTAGTGGATACATGTTAAAGCTGTATGGATAGCTAGTATACTAGTACTTTTGGTCTCTGGAAGCCTCCCTTAATGTTCATTTTGACCCACAGTACAAAAGTATTGGACAGACAGAGAAGCGTACTAACAACTTGTATTTTCTTATGGTCATGAGCAGGGACACAATAAATCTACGGACGCAGAATTCTTCATCTGAATTTTCTGCAGATTAAAAAACGATTAAAATCAATTTCCACAACACTTTGTTTGTGAAATTATAATCAAATCCCAACACATAAAAAAATAGAACTCATCCAATGGGAACCATGAATATCCACAGCAGATTTCATGGCAGTCGCACATGAAATATAAACAGATGAGGTGATTTCGCCTGAGAAAAATAGCTCGATAAAAATTTTTTTTAAATTAGTCCGAACGTCGAACGGTTTTGCACATACAAGGTTTTTGCCGGACAGCAACGATATCTAAGATGGGTGTATGGGGGCCATTTATGTCTTTAAACCAGGGATCTTTAACAGGGGGGTCCTCAGAGTCAATGCAGGGGAGGCCTCCAAATTATTGTTAATATTTGAATTATTTTTAATCAAATATAAATCCCCACTGAGGACAGGCCTACTGGCCTATAGGTAAGGTAGTCGCCATCCACAGATGTACAGTTCATCCTGAGGATTTACTGTGCCACAGGTATGTTTTAACATATAAAATCATGCCAACAATTAGGCTATTTTAAAAGCTTAGTATTCTATGCAAAAAAGGTATATATAAAAGGCGTTAGGCAGCCCTACACGTTATTGTAGGCCGTTTAATATGCAACTTCATTTTATACACTATATGTAGTAGGGGGTCCAACCTCCATCTATCTTTCAGTTAAGGGCTCCTTGGCTTAAAAAAGGTTGAAGATCCCTACTTCAAACTAAAAGGTTATGCAACACAAGACACTTTTATTGGAGTAGATATAAGTATGTGTGTGTCTTGTGTATTGTAGCAGTTATAATGCTTTGCTTTTTCTTACTTCATAACTTTTACAACTCTCTTTTTTGTTGTTGCAGTTAGCAGATACCAAACTCTAGAAGAGCAACCGTCTCCAGAAGGATCCTTTCAAAAAGACCACAACAAATTGTTAAAAATACTGTACCATATAATCTACTGTAGTCACTATACTAAAACAAATATTTTGTATGAGTGAGTTTTATTTTGAAATGCTGTTTAGGTAAAAGTCTATTGAAGTTCATGTCATTTTTATGGGTGATCCAGTCGGTTGTCCCATGACTTGTGACTACTGTAGTGTCCTTTTTCTCACTGATTGATAAATGCAATATATTTTCAAGATTAAACGAGGATATGAAAGAATTAGAGGTAACAAGATGTTAAATGTGTGATTGTGTCAATCAAGTATATCTTAAATACTCCACAAATGTATGCCATCTAGATGGTTAAAACCAGCCCTCACTTTGACTATCTGCAGATTTTTCAAAGACAATTTGAGATTTTTAAACTGGTACCTGAACACAAACTAAATTTATGTCACTGCACTTAAAATATTGAGCTACAGAGTGAGGTTTGAAAGAATCAATTTTTTTCTAAACAAACACTGAAAAGTTATAAGCAATAGGACCCAAAGAGGACAAACAGCTGCCAAAGTACCAGCTAATCCCTGATGGAGGATACACAAAGTCCTGTAGTGTTTGCTACACCAGACAGAATAAAAACACAGCATTCCTTAGTCCTAACCATGGGTTTGATTGAAAAGCAAACTGACAAAGACACATAAGAATTACTACTTCAACTTGGGGACATGAGCTTTGAAAGAACCAGACATATCCAAGGGACTGACAGAATGTCTTATAAATCATAACACACATTTGGTTATTTCCAAGGGTCTAAAACATTTTAATTACTAAATGAAATGCTAATTGTTCTGAATAACATCCAAAGCAAACAAACCAGCTGGTGATCCTTCATCAGTCCTCATATCAAAACAAAGATGAGAAGCACATCTGCTGTTAAAAATTTATTGAGACAGTTAGCGTCTTTAAATGTACAGTACATACGCGTGGAATCAGCTGACATATATACAGAAATATTTACCATACACTATAAAAAAAAAAGAAAAAAAAGGGGACATTGCTGCTCTTCTCCAAGTCTATTGTATGTTCAGCGGGAAGTTCAGTACACTTAACTAAAATGTGCAGCACATACACATTTTCTTCGGGGCAAATGTCATATCAAAGTCCTACACCCTGTAACCCTGAGGTCTACTATCACATTATTCAGACAAGTGGTATGGAACAGAATGACACACTGTTGCCCATTCATTCAGATGGCAGTTTACTGATAGTAAGGCCTGTAGCGGCCCTGATCTGGATGGTGTGGTCCGGGCATCTGGCCCTGGGGAGGAGGGCCCTGCATTCGCGGAGGTGGGGGCCCTCTTGGAGCGGGCCACATCCCAGGACTGAGCCCTCCTGGCTGGCTGAACGGGGGACTGAGGGTGCCCTGGTCTTCAGGGAACTGCTGCATGGAGTTGGGGTTGTAATGATGAGGTGGGGGGGCGTTGACAGGAGGGCCACTGTGCTGTGGTGGAGGCCCAGGGGGCGGGTGGTTCATATAAGGGGGCATCTGGCCCATGATGTGCCCTGGTGGTGGGGTGATGGGTGGTGGAGCTGTGGACATGGGGGGCGGAGGGGCCTGGTTGTACACCATATGTGGTGTACCAGAGGCCTGGGGAGGATGCTGCATGGGGTGGCTGATAGGAGGCGGCGGGGGAGGTGGCGGGCCGAAGTGCTGCTGCGGCGGGGCCATCATGTGGTGAGAGTGGGACACTACAGGCGGCTGCCCAGGATAGTCCCCGGGGTGGTGGTGGGGTGGCTGAGCAGGGCCTGGCCCACCAGAGAGGGGCTCCCGAGAGGAGGAGTCATCTTGGATGGGCACGGTGATGAGATTGCTGTGCTTACGGGTTGTTACCGTGGCGATGCGGAATGTCTCGGGACCAAGAGCGGTCGGGGGCGGTGCTTCATGAGCTGTAGGTGGGGGTGGCTGACTGTAGGGATCATGACCGCCGTGCTGGAGCGGGTTTGGGAGGTGCACGTGGTTCTTGGGTAGATGAGGTGGAGGCACGCGGAAACGGTCCGGGACCTCGGATGCAGGGGGCAGGTGCACAGGCTCCTGTCGGCCAGTGGAAGACTTGGCGGCCCTCATGTGGCGGTGGTTGACATGGGCCTGCAGGTCACGCTGGGACAGGTAGGTACGCTTGCATCCCGGCACAACACTGCACATGTAGAGGGCACCCCGCTGGCTTTGTTCGATGCGCTGCACTGGGTCGGTACAGTTGTACATTGTGAGGCTGAACACAGGGACAAAAGTTCAGTGACACAAAGCAGTAATAAAACACATCTGAGGAGCTACATTACAAAATGCCACATACCCAGTTTTGTAAAAAAAATACTGCTAAATGGGGTTCAGTAAATCAACTGATTCACCACTCAGAATGTCACATTTATAATACAGGATGTTAAAACTGTAAGGTCTTGCAATATTCACCACATTGAAAATAGTTAAAATGTCTCAAAAAGCTCACCCAGGACACATCTTTTCTCCTTTCTTCTCATGGAGCAAAGCACAGTCATAACAGAAAACATGTTTGCAGGGGATCTGAGGAGTCAGAGGACAATTATCAAACATATGAACATGTTTCTGATTGCCTCCACACAAGAGTCAGTTCAACTAAATACGTACCATTCGTCCATATAGCTGGATAGGAAGACCACATTTATCACAAAAGTGAATTGGTACTTCATCTCTTTCTCCAATCAAATTTAACTGTAAAAAAAAAAAAAAAAAAAAAACAAAGAGGGGAGAAAGCACAGATAACTACCATTAAAACAGTCATATACAGTTACTTGGATATCATTAGTACTGAGGATTTGTCTACTTTTTTGTTTGCCCGGTCCGACTGAATCTGAGAATTCCCCACATCGGGACAAATAGGAAGATAAATGTTTTAAACATCAGGACAACTTTTCTGATTGTCTGGAGGGGAAGTGTTTGTCATTAGCCCTCCTAACCCCAAAACCCTCCGGCGGGTTTGAAAAAGCACGTTTTGTTTAAAAGATCGCCAAAGAAAAACCACTTACCCTAGAAAGAAGCTGAAACAAATTGTTCATTGGATTCTCAAATTTCCGACCGTCTGTAAATGTATCTCGGTAGAACGCAGCGCAATTATGTAAAAAGCTCCAAAGTTAAGCCAAAAAAAACAGTAAGTGGATAAAAAACAAGCATAGAACATGTCCAACTTCAAAAAATTGTTTAAAAAAATAAAATAAATAAATAAAAATTCTACCATTTACATGATCAAGAAGCTGTCAAATGCATAACATTCTACGTGTTTTAACCTACAGAAAAGTTTTCCTGTGAGGCAGAGCCATGTGATGAAAATTCATCTAATCCGCAACTGAGACTGCAACCCCCAGCACCAACCTACAGCACAGCCTAGTGTTAAACAGAGGTGGAAGAAGTATTCAGATCCTTTACTGCAGTAAAAGTACTAACACCACACTGTACAAATACTCTGTTACAAGTAAAAGTCCTGCATTTAAAATGTTACTTAGGTAAAAGTATGTAAGTTTCATCAGGAAAATGTACTTAGTATTAAAAGTATAAGTACTCAATGCAAAAGTCCAATATTTCTCTCTGAAATGTAGCAGTAGAAGTAGAAAGTGGCATGAAAAGACTCAAGTCTTTTCTTTTCTAAAAGTACAAGTACCTCTAGTTTGGACTTAAGTACAGTACTGGAGTAAATGTACTTAGTTACATTTCACCACTGGTGTTAAGTTTGTAAATATAATATGTAAATAATTCTTTGTGTGAATGATCTACAGACAAAATGTTTACCTGTATGCTGTATTATCTGATTTTTTTTTAAAGAAATGAATAAATGTAACTCACGTTTTTCCTTTTTATATATATATATATATATATATATATATATATATATATATATATATATATATATATATATATATATATATATATATATAAAACTGTGTTATACTGCTAAAAAGACATTTCGGAGTTATTCCTGCTTCTGGCCATGGTTGTGCTTTTTAATTTGAGATGCAAGACTTGCAGATTTTTTGCAAAATGAGCTCACAGTGAGTAACAATGTGACAGGAGCAAAAAACGCTCAGAAATGGCTTGGGTTTCACAGGGTTAACATCCGTCTAAACCAGGGATGGGCAACTGGTGGCCCCTGGGCCACATGCGGCCCTCGTCCTCACTTAGTGCGGCCCGCGAATCACTTTCCAAATATCAATAAATTGTTTCACAGGCATTGGGAGCAAACGGCCCATTCAATTCCAATTGTAATTGGTAACTACACTTGACTAATTGAATGATAAGGGTTACAGCAGCCTACTGGTGGAAGTGCCCCGTCACAATCTGGCCCTCAGGTAGTGAGGATAACATTTTTGTGGCCCTCTTTATCACAAATGTTACCCATCCCTGGTCTATGCTGTATGGGTTGTTTCGCTCCCCACAGGTGATGTACCTTATAGTCCCAAAACAGCGCCTGGGGGAATCTCCTCTGAGTTGCAAACACATCACCAGCTTTAGCTCCACAATCAAACCTCTCCTCTTGCTTGAAGCCAAAGGTATCTGTAACACACAAGGCACAAATATTAATGATGTAATGCAGAAAAACAAACAAACGGAGAAAGCCCTAAAGTCTAATTCTATTGTTTTCAAAGTTGTGACCATGGGCCTTGATAGGGCTGTGACCAGAAGTTCATGTATTAATAATTATGGATACCTCTAATATATCAAAAACTAAACAAATAAAAAGTTACTGTAGACATCTATGTCTTTCTGAGATCACACATCAAACAGTTAGATGTTTTACATGATCAACTTTAAAGTGTTATAGGAAAACACGACTGCCTTACGACGAGATACTTCAGGAAGTTCTATGGCCAAATTTTTGGCCAAAAAAACGATGGCCGATACATTGGCACCCTCTGGTGGTGCAAAGGTAAACGGAACAATGTACGAACATCAGCGTTGAATACTAACGGATTACACAGGGCTTGACAATAAGCTTTTTCAGCCACATTGCTCAACTGTAGGCTTGTTAAAAATGAAATAAAATTAACATGGATTTGGACAGTTATAATTATTAAAAGGTACAAAACAATTAACAGGTAGCAATAACATAGCTGGAACGATTCTAACTTATTCCTTCAATTACAGGAGGAACAGGGGCTTCAGGGCCTCTGGCTTTTTCAGCTATTGTGCAGTGGTGCCTTTTGCTGTTATCATGAGCCTCTAGAATGTTGTACCTGAATGACGTCGTTAATGTAGCCTACAATGACATAAGAACACCGAAAATGACAAAAGTATCAACTTGTGAGGTTGCTGTACCTAGTCAATTTTCCAACAAGCCATCGTCAGCTTAACAACCACCAATTGCTGATATAAACTCACACGTCAAGGTTCTTCCACATTTTCCTTATTTAACAGACAAATACAACCATTTCGAAGTTTCAAGTTCTCTCTTTCACTTAGCTAAAGGCCTTTACACACTGGGGGCGTGACGAACAAACAATACGAAAATGCGAAATACTCAGCGGCAAATATTTCACATTAAAACTATTCATACCGGCGCCGATGCAAATTTGCGACAGTTGTTCAATCAAAGGTTTGAATATTGGCGACAGCTCATCTACCACGGCCGGTTAAGATGTCGACGGGACAGTTTAAGGTCCGTCTGGAGATGCTGGTGAAGCGAGAGAGAGCCATCTGAGCAGAGGGGAGACCACAGTTGGGAAGCCAAAGCAGGAAAAAGCTAATACTGAGCTACTGTAAGCTTTTTTTATTAGAGGTTCCTTTTACCAAAATACTGTGAATTGAATTCCCTCAGGTTTACGCAATAGTTACGCAGTGTAGCCTATATGTCTAGGGCTTTATGGTTTAAGTAAGACCAGAAAGAGTGCCATTGCTGGCCTTTTGTACTACTGGGTTAACCCACCGAACAAGCCTGTCGCTGAGCAGCAAGTCTCGCTCACAAGATTTCATTTATTTTTCACTTGCATGATCGGACACCTGTATGAGGCATTCCACTTGCCCAAAGAAAGAGTTTACTTGCGCCAGGGAAGTGTTGATGACGAGCCCTATTACATATAATCAGAATTATCAATTACAAAAAATGAGTAACTATAATCAGCCCAGATTACATAAAAAAAAATGTTTTTTAGAATATAGTTACATCGTCAAGGATTACTTGATCACATTTTTGATTTGGATTCATGGATAGCTGAGTTTTTATTCCTTTTTATTTACATTGAAAAAGGACAGATGAACATTTTTGTTTCAAGTGCTCCTCTTGCGTTACAAGAGCAAAATCCTCTATTGGCCATTCCGTGGCCTTCGATTGAAAAACAGCGGCTACAAAAACTTTGATTTAGACTTGTGAGCTGGTGTGTCTGCGCCGTTCTAGCGTATATCTTGGGAGAATGGCAGAGCTAGTACGTTGTGTGTGTGTGTGTGTGTGTGTGTAAGAACTGAAGTGTGTGGTAGAGCAAGTGAGAGAGTGGAAAAGTTAACCCTCTCCTTGATTTCACGTTGTTCACTGAGAAGGAGCACCAGGAAATAAGTAGGAGGGAATGCAACTCTACCAAGCCATGGGCAAGCTGACAATCACATATGTTGCATTCTCCGTCGCCACACGTGAAGTCCGTATCTACGTGTACCTACAAACGTACCTATGGCGTAGATTCAATGCAGAACCATAAATGAGACTTTCCACATCATGAGGACATTTGGCAGAACTGGAAAACGGCATTGGCAAAGAGGTCAAACTTCTGCCCCCCTCACTAACACTGACTGAAAGACACTAACAACACTACCTCAGCTACTGCAGAATGTGCCTACCATCTTCTCCAGCCTCACTTTTACATGGCCTGCTGCTGGGTCTCTGGGTGCGGGGCTGAGGTTTGCTCCTTATGGGCTGCTTAGATATGAGCTTGATGGGGATTCGTCTGCGAACATCTGGGCCACCCAAAATCCCAGAACCATCACTTCCTTGAAGATCATTGTCTGCTGGGGGAAAAGGTAATACACAAAAACACTACTTTTGAGTCTTTAGTGCAATGATTTAAAATACCCCACAAAATTATTCACCATGGACTCAAAGGCCAAGCCAGCATTTAGTCTGAATTACACCCGTTTGATTGAATGTTACTGAGGGGACACATTTTGGAGAACATCCTTACCACCAAAGCCACCAAAGCCCTCACGAAGAATGTTACATTCAAAGTTAGTAACACCTGATAACGTCTTTTAACTTTACCAGCTCGAATCACGTTACGTTAAGGTTATGAAATCGCAACTCATTTATTATGACCTTAGCGGTATGCCTTTAGGGCCATACATTGAAAGATAAGATGACTGACTCAAAAATTTGAGTAAATATTCTTAAGACATGCAATTAGCGTTATATCAGCTCTTAGATTGGTTAGCATTATGCTAACGTTGGTGATGTAGCTAGCATTCGCGCCCCAAGTCAATCGCAGCTAGCGGTTACGCCTACTAACATGTGGAAAAGCTATGTTTGCCATTCAATATACAGTAATAACGGTGTATACTCGGCAGGCACGTTGTATGTGATCTCACAGATTCGTTTAAAACATAACGTTAACTTTTGGTGAACACAAGTGTTCTAGCGCTACTCCATCGCTAGCCAGTTTTAGCTAGCTAACGTTAGCCTGGACCATGTTAGCTTAACGTTAAACGCTGCTAAGGAAGATAACGGGGTGTCGTAGCAAACCCGTCTACAGAGAGGGTGATATGTCGTTATCCTAAGAGCTGATACAATAACAACAACTATAACTGTGTGGTGAAAAATATGTCACATAAAATAAGTTTGCTCACGTCCGCCCTACTGGGTATTTTGCTTACCGTTTTGGTCCATGATCCAACGAGTGAACACAATGCATTGTGGGATAGAGAAGGCGAGGTCAAGAGAGGAAAGGAAAGAACACAGGACAGGAGAGAAGGAAAATATGAAGAAGGGAGAACGGAGAAAAAAGTGAGAGATGAAGAAAACACAAGTTAAGAAAAGAGGAAAAAAACCAATAGAAAGCAAACATTTCAGGACATAATGATTAAGAGCGAATATCTAAAACCACAAACTCAAAGGATATTGTTCATCATTCATTGCTGATATAAATATCTAATAACGTAGGCTTATGGCTTAATCAGTTAACAGATTCTGCTGACAATTAATGATTGTTAATGAATATTATATCACGTAAACATTACTTTCAACAGTCTTTTAACTGAGAGGAGTTTCTTGGACGCATATCATGGTTTAATATCATTAGGCCTAATAGTTTCTTGGCTGTGGGTCAAAAAAGTTGTAATAAAGCATTGCTTTCTGATTGGCCAATATGGAAGCAAAGCATGGCAATAAGGTTTTGAATCTTATTTGGAGCTGATTATTTAATTGTGAAATTAAATCACGATTGAATACTCAATGCTGAAAATGAAATACCACTTTTGCATTGAAATATTTTATTTTGAAAACCATGTATCTGAATTTAGGTGGTTTGAATTTGTCTCTATGAAGTTTCCCAAAGGTCATTTCAGGTAATTTCAGTTTAGGGTTTACAGAGTCAAATATTCAGATTTCACAAAAAAGTAATAAGTACATAAATGAATAAATAAAATTGGATTAACATTGACACTGACACCCTCAGACATCAACACTGAATATGAAAAACTCAAACTTGAAAATCCAGGCTGTGGAAACAATCAAGCCTGAATGGAATCAATCAGAGCTTTGTCCTAAAGCGTACTGTCATATGATCCAAGAAAGAGAAGTTCAGGTGAGGAGCGAGGACACATGATTTTTTTTTTTTTATTTATTTATTTATTTTTAAACAGCACAACTTCACCAGCTGATATTTTCAAAGAGGAGAACCTCATGTACTCAGATAGATGGTTTTCAAAGTAAAACATTTCAATGGTATTACTTTTGTATTATTTAAATTTAAACATTGGGGTTAAATTTCACAATCAGGTATTCAGTTGCTCTTACAATTGGTTGTTGCACTCCCCATATTTGTCATTATTGACATTTTAAGGACTAAAGAAATATTTATATATAAATAATGAAAATGATTGGTGACTCGGGGCGACCTCTAGCTCACCCAGTAAAGTGTGTGCCCCAGGCTGAGTACTTTGCTTGTTGGGTGTTTGTAAAGACTCTATCTGTGTATAAGTGTCCTGAAATAACTGCTGTTATGATTTGACACTATAAATGAAATTTATATGAATTGCTTCAGCTATCCCCATGTCTCTCTTCCATTTCCTCTCTGTCTGTACTATCTAATAAAGAAAAAAGCCCCAAAAAAGAATTGGTGACTGCTGCCAAAACACCTTGCCTTTCAACCCACAACCATTATTTTGCAAATCTGCCTGTCCTGATGATCTTACTCTGCCAAATGTAGTCCACTGTGCTCAACTACTTGTGACATGACTGAAATCTGTGGTTTCAAACAGTGAGGATGTGACCTGGTGGTTGGGTTTCATACATAAAACATTATTAATTATGCAATATACCTTAATATTCTTTTAAGGTTATAGGTCAGACTCAGCTACAAAACACCATAGTCCAAGTACTTCCCCTAATCAGTACTTCACCTGTATGTCTAACTGAATGGAAGTCAACAAAGAACTGCAACTTTAACTTCTTACATTTACATAAAATACATGTTATGGTTATAATTCAATGCAACTCATTGAGCGAGTCATTTTATATTGCATTATGTTTATTTTGAATAAATAGTTGTGACACAAACTTCTACATAGTGAAAAACAGACGCAATACTGAATCAGTGTCAGATTTAGTATAGGAAACGATTTATTAAGGAAGATCACTATGACTAAATATAGTTAGAAAATCACATTGGTATTGTGGGAGTTAATGATTGGTTGAAATCAATGATGATAAATAGTGGATAGACTCCCTTTTAATTAAACTGAACACAATTTATGGTTAACTGTTTTCGTTGAACACATAACACAAATATATTACAGCAAATCTGTTAGGGTTGTATGCTTAAAATAACAGAAAGTATGAAGGTCACTTATAGTATAGAACATAGATAGGACCCTTCAGGTGCATTTTAAGAAATACTATTTATTTTATGTAAGGCCCTTGGAATCGGACTATTAGTTTAATTTGATATGCAAAAATAACAGCGTCACGCTGTCGCATCATTCAGTAGTACTCCAAAACGATTTGTTATTTTATACATCCATGGCTTTGCTGAGTTCAGTGCACTGTCTGAAGTCAATGCGCGTCCCCTGTGTAGGTCTACTGCGCGCTCTCGTAACCATGTCGCCATTTTGATTCGAAAAATATGACTGAGTTTTTCCTGCTTTGCATGCTAAACTTAGCCCAGCGTTTGAATTACTTTGTGCGTGAGTACGAATCATACACTCTAGATCTGTAATAACAGGTATTGTTATTAATGCCAAGTAGCCATTCATGCTGGGGAACTGTTTATTTGATAGACTTCAGAGTCACATTTGACTAACGTTAGCTAAGTTGAGCTAGCTAACTGTAGCCTGGACTGTCGCAGACTGACCCTTCTTCAAAACAAATCACTATTCGCTCGTATGTATCTTAGCTAACACAGCTAATAGTGAACTGGATAGCTGGTGACTTAACGCTAGTAGCTGACTGCTTGACGAAAAAATCAACTAACAATCTTGAACACACACGGGAGGCATAGAAGCGGACTTTCAATCAAAAGGTAAGTTTTGGGAGGAAAGATCGTCATGAGTTTGAGCAACTAGCTAGCTAACGTTAACTCTACTGCTGCTTCGACAAAGTTGAACCTAAGTTGGAGAGCTATTTAAGTTGGCTAACTCAGCTCAGTAACGTTACACGTTAACTGTTAGCAGCTAGCTAATTAGCTTACGAGCTAATCAGAGGAAAGGAGGAACTAACGTTAACTAAATTGTTTGCTAAGTTAGAGCCTTACAACAGCCAATTCACAGTTTGTTGATTAGGAAACTAGCTAATGTCAGTTTATCGGCTAACATTGCCGAATGTATATATTTAGCTAGCTGCTAACGTTCGATTACTTAACGCTAGTTAACACAATAAAGTCAAAAAGTTACGTTTAACAGCTGTAGTTGGGTGCCATCGACATCAACGTAACTTATTTACCACTGACATGTTCCTTATAATACAACAGCTCGTTTAAAATGTCGTTATTGTCTAGTAGCTAACGAGCTATAGTTAGTTAAGTTGTGTTCTTCAGTGAGGCCAACAGCACCGAAGCCTTGCTGAGTTCCTGAAATTAAGTAACGTTACACGCTGTTTTAAGTTCATTTGTACGTGTGTTACGGATGGATAAAAAAAATAAAGTAACCTCGTGTTTAAACAACTGTGACGAATGTAATTGATTACTGTAAAGTAAATATGCGTTGCTGTTTTTATCGTATTATTTGGTAGTGTTGCCTCCACGGGAGTTGAAGTAAACAGAAATCTGAGCTCCTACCGCAAGTCAGTTGATGTGCACTTCATGCCGAGGCTACGGCAGCTCATTTTACATTTCTTTAACAACACACCAGTGTGTCTCTCATTGTTGGACACTCCTAACAAACATGGTTAGAGCTGGGCGATATGGAGAAAATAATCACAATATTTTTGACCAAATACATCGATGTAGATATTGAGCGATATTGTAGGGTTGGTGCTTTCACTAAATATTTACACAGTGAGATTTTAGATAAATAATCATCGTGGATATAATGACTAAGTGGTCAAAGGCAAAAAATAGAACAGCATCTTAAGTTATTAAAGTGTGAAGCCTTGACTTATTTTGTTCGACAGCCAACAAACCCAAAGGTAATCTATAATGTGAATGGAAGAAGCCCAGGAACTCTTTACACGCGTGAAAGAGTATTATACAGCACAAGTAAAGTCACTGGCCTTTCTTCTTATGAATTACCCTTTTAAATATTTTGGGACCATCATCTCTGTAACAAACATTAGATACAGGTCTGTTTACATAATTTTACAACTTCAGTGCATCTAAGTGCAAGTAAGCAGCAACTGGCTGATTGAAACTGTAGCTTGTGTTTGTCCTCCGAAGTGTACCTTTGCATACTGTTGGATCATTTGGTAGTGCACGTCACTAGGCTTCTAGTAAATATGATAAGCATTCAGTCGCCACCAGTTGCATCTTTATTTACACTCAAGTATAGGAGAGTTCAAGTAAAAGTGTAGGTGGAATTCCCTTTTGCTTGATTTAACTGCTTTTTAACTTGCTTAATTACAGACCATTGTTGGCTCACAACATCCACATGCATGCCCTTTATGTGTGCCATTGTTCCTTTTTTTCATCGTCTGTAAATGTGCCAGTAGACTGTTTTTGTTGAGGTTGCCTCTGGTGGGTTCTATTTTGGATGTAAAGTCAAGCATTCGCCTTCCTGCTCTCAGTGTCCACAGGGAGCGTTCAGCGGGTTATTATTGCACTTGTGTACTCTGTAAATGTATGCCAGATGGACGCTTCTGCTGCTGCCGCATGTGCAGGGAAGGGTCCTCCTCAGGAAAAAAAGGAAAAGTAAAAGGAGGAAGCATTTCGATTTCCCCTTTCAGTTTTACTTTCATGATCAACCGTTAATAGCATGTTGCTCAGGGAGACACGTTAGCTTTGAACATAACTATCGTGACATGAGTATGGTGATGATATCGTATCGTGAGGCCTCTGGTGATTCCCACCCCTAGTACAAAGTTGACTTTAGTCACCAACTTGCAAAACATACATTATAACTCTTCATGGTTACATTCACATACAGTATTTGTGCAGATCTGAAATGTCTGAATAGTATGTTAACACTGTGTCATTTCTTCTAAAATTTTGTTGCGCAGTTGATTAATAATGCCCGCTGTTGTTTCGTGTCGTGCAGGTTATGGTGAGCCTCTCTGCGTCTCATCTCCTAAAGAGGCCTGCGTTTTAAGAGGAGACCCATGCTGATAAATGCCAGGCCTCGCCACACTCTCTGTCGTCGGCACAAACACAAATGCCTGCCTGCCCGTGGGGGAGGTCTGATTAAAGATATCCACCTTTCATCCACTGGTACGTGTGAGCATTTTACTGTGGCATTTTTATTTATTTATTTATTTATTTTTGTACAGTCTATGACTACACTTACATGGACCACAATAATGCTACTGTTGTCTGTATTGTAAATCATGTAGTATTTTGATTAAACTGGGTACATGAGTTCCCGACAAATCTATTCAATTCCTAATTTACAGTATGTTTAAATTCCATAGAGCACACAGCTTGATTGGTGACTGAAGATGTCGCCTCCACATTACATCACAGTGTCATTACCCGCCAGTATTTAAACCTCACAGTCAATCTTTCTTTCATTTTGCGATTTTCCTTCGTGGGCTCAACTTACAAATTTAGCAAAACATGGACTTTTATGCCTTTCAGGGTTTCCCTCAGAGAAGTTGTTTAGCCTGGTGGAAGGTGTCTTTTTTTCGCCAGACTGATTACAGCATCAATGTAGAGCCCATAGCTTCTGTGATAATAACAGAATCATGGACGAATTGTGAAATTGAGAATTTAAAAAAGCTGTAAGGAAGGTTCCATAGGGCCCTACATTAAGTCAGTGCTAAAAGCTAACTGGAGATTCAAAAATATCACTGTCTAAGTTTCCAACCGAGCCGCCTCACTGTAACTGTAACTGCAATTTAGGCCCGTTGAGCCACCAGGCCTGCAATACACTGGGGGAAACCCAGCCTTTTTATATGAAAGATCCACACAGTAGAGCAGGGATCCTCAACAAACAAAATAAAGGCAAATTCATCTGTCCATTTTTCATTAAATAGCCTGTTTTCAACCTTTTGACGTTGCTGTCCTCACTCATCTTTGCCAAGAAGCAAATGCAGTCGCAGCAGCCCCGCACAGGTCAGGTGTATGCAGGGGCGTCTCTAGGATTTAAGGCCGGGGGATCAAGCTCTATTTTTATGCTTTTGTATGCACTCTGGCAAAAAAAGTTCCATTGTGAATCAGTTCATTTTCATTGTGAATTAGAAAACGGTGGGTGTTACATTATAATTAAAATGATCAGAAAATGCTGTTTACAAGACAATTTCTCATTAAGTTAATAGAAGAAACTTGCAGCCCCTGTGAACATATTCTGTGATGTAAAAGGACTTACTGCAAGTGATAGTGCTGTCTTGTCGGTTTAATCCTTTATCTTGCATCTTTTGTTTACATGCATTTCTCTCCCCGGCTTCCTTCCCCCACCTACACGTCCACTCCTTCCCTTCCCTTTTCCTACCCCCTTTCTTTTATTGTTGGACCTCTCTGTATTCCCTCTACCTCCTGTGTTTTTGTCCTTTTTACCTTCCTTCCATCCTCACTCTGCTGTCCCGCGGCCCAGGGCTGTGTCCCCCGTCCCAGCGGCCACCATGTTCTGGAAGTTCGACCTGCACACCACCTCCCACATCGACCAGCTGCTGGACAGAGAGGACGTGACGCTGAGAGAGCTGATGGAGGAGGATGACGTCCTGCAGGAGTGCAAGGCCCAAAACCGCAGGCTGCTCCTCTTCCTCTCCCAGGACCACTGCATGCAGGAGCTGGTCCGCCTCATCACCACGGAGCCGCCCGCCGACCTGGAAGAGAGGAGCCGCTTTAAGTGAGTCGTACACGGTTACAGTCAGCGCAACCATTATAAAGTGCTGTTATTACTAGGTACAATTTATGTTGTATTATATTGTCTAATTTTATCAGATAACATGCAAAAAGTGCATGTGATTTCCTTAAAATTAAAGCAGATGAAGCCAGACATTTTGACTAAATGTTTGAACTCTTTTGAGCAAGTTTTCATTAGATGGAGTCATCAGGGCAGTATTTGCTTAACTCAGTTCTTGTTCTTAGTTCCTGTTTAGTTGTTGGGACAGAAAACCAAAAGAACTTTTGCAGTTGTATCAATT
Organism: Sander vitreus; assembly: GCF_031162955.1. Classification (NCBI taxonomy): domain Eukaryota; kingdom Metazoa; phylum Chordata; class Actinopteri; order Perciformes; family Percidae; genus Sander; species Sander vitreus. The sequence goes on along the minus strand of NC_135877.1, from coordinate 3,852,024 downwards.
TATTCAATATACTTTTTCTCATCTTGAAAAAAAACTATTAATACTAAACGTCTAAATCTTTGTTTCTGCAACACTGTCACACCTAGTATAAGTCATTTGAATTAACATGCATTAAAATCCTATATTCATATATTCTCTTAAAAAGAGAAAATACAAAATTAATTTGTTAGTGTTACTGGTTGTGTCCAGTACCATTTTTCTGCTCAGATTTCATTTATTGTACTTTGTTACATCCCTTTTTTTTTTTTTGTTGCTCCGGACAGTGAAATCCTCAAAAGATTCATTAAAAAAATGTTTTTTAATGTAATTAAATCCCCCTTGTTTAGACACACCATGCTCATTTCAGAAATGCTACTTAAGTTGCACCGAGACTCCTTCTCGTTGTCATTCTGTGGTTATTTTTCTTTTGGTAAGATTTCCCAACATTGCTTGTGAGCTCCTGACATCAGACGTGTCCATTATCAACGATAAGCTGGGCGCAGACGACTCTCTCCTTGAGGTGCTCTATCACTTCCTGGAGCAGGACCCCCCCCTCAACCCGCTACTGGCCAGCTTCTTCAGCAAAACCATCGGCAATCTCATTGCCAGGAAAACCGAACAGGTATGTTGAAAAAGATCACGGCTTGAGCAACGGTTTGATTTAGAGCAGAGGTGCCAAAATGGGCCCAAAATAAATGTTGACGTTGAAGAGTACAGCGATTCTTGTAATTTGTCGTAGATAAAACTTGCGTATTTAATTTGAATAGGGAAGTTTACCAGCGATGTGCTTTACATTGCCGTAAAAACTGAGATTAAGTACTTTTTAGCTGCACAAAATGTACGTTTCATAGTGATTATGGTTAGGATTTTACAGCTTTTAAATAAGAGAAGAATAAGCATGAGCATGTCAAATGCCATGGTGGGCCAAAACAAAGGGAGCACGTGCCAACCTTGGCCCGTGGCCTTGATTTAGAGCATGTAAATAAGCAAAGGCATTTAATTCACTGTACTGGATAGCAAACCACTGACATACAGTACAAAACACAAGTGCAGTACTCACAGATGTTAAATCTCGCACATTCAGTTTTATCCAGGTTTGGGCTGCTACGTGGAACCAAAAGTATTGAGCGCTTTGATTTATTTTCCAGGTGATTACCTTTCTAAAGAAAAAGGAAGGCTTCATTGGTCTGGTGCTGAAACATATTGACGCCTCTGCCATGATGGACCTGCTGCTTCGCCTCATCAGTTGTGTGGAGCCTGCCCCCTTGAGGCAGGAGGTCCTCCATGTAAGCACTCTTAATGTCTTTGTGTACTTCCTATAAGTAAAAACACCAGCCATTACACGCCTTCAAAGTATCTTACACCATTTATGTTTGGTTTTTTTCCTCCTAAGTGGCTGAATGAGGAGAAGTTGGTACAAAGACTCACAGAGCTCATCCATACTGGCAAAGATGAGGAGGTGAGTTTCTGCAGGGTCTTAAAAAGTCTGAAAAAAACAGTCTTGTCAAGTATTGTGTTCTAGGTCTTAGATAATTTTAAACAGGTCTTACCTACTACCTCTAATGCTCATTGAAATGCTCCCGCAGCACTTTAGAATGATTTCTTTGATTCCGTGGTGTTGTAGTTCTTTCACTACTATTCCAAATATAATTCGCTGTATTAGCACTACAAATGAGACCAACATGCAACTTATATTATAGCCAATCAGCTTTCTTGTTATTGGCGCGAGTCTCTTTCAGGTTGTACCACAGACATTCTTCAGCTATGGGGAAGTGCAAGTTTAGCAATACTTGGCTTGGAAAAAAAAAAACAGATGTTGTGACATAGGTCTTAAATTTCATTCACAATGGTCTTAAAAAGATGTTAAAAATCTTAAATTTGACTTGGTGAAACCCGCAGAAACCGTGGTCAGGTGTGCTGGGAGTTGACCTGTCACCATGTTGTCATGATGCTCTCTTTGTCAGATGAAGAAGCTATCATTTTATAATACATGCATTACCATAATCTGTTAATGAGGATTTTCTAATTCAATGATTTACGTTTCAGAGACAATCAAATGCATCCCAAACGCTTTGTGACATCATCCGCCTTAGTCGAGACCAGGCCAATCAGATGCAGGAGAATATGGAGGCCGACCCACTATTGGCTGTACTAGAGTCGTAAGTGTGCAATCCCTTTTGATTAAAGTTCTAGGAGGGAAAGTGTCAAGTTGCTTGTGGTATTTAGAGTGAGTGTGTATTGGAAAAACATGGCATTTATCTGGCTGCAGTACATTACCATCACACACAAAAAAAAACAGCTTTGTTTGATGACTAAGCTATGCTAATCTTCTGCTTCCCATCTGCTGTTGGGTAATGGTGTGACCTAATTGGTAGGCTCTTTTTTTGTCTTCTTTGAAGCAGTTGACGGTAGACTAGGTAGGATGTGTGCCCTTACATGTCCACACAAGCCGGGATCGTAAACCTACTGAAACACTCCTATGTAGTTTTACAAATGTCCAAATCTGGAGTGGAGAGTTCTTTTAAAAGGTTGTTGTGTGTACAGTGATTTGCTGCCAGAGCCTGTTAGATAACAGTTTATATTTTTGTGCAAGTTTGAGGTTGTGTCTTTCATAACACTTCCTTGGTGTACATCTCACCCATGAATTTCCACCCCTCACTATCAACAATAGCAAAGCCATTGGACAACTGGGGTGCTGGCTTTAAGAAGTGAACACCATGCTAGTGTATCGTCATCGTTTAGTAGTTTGTTTACTAAATTTGCTCCTGCATAAACCTTTTGTCTTTCAGGCAGGAGAGTGTAGCGGGGCTCCTGAAGAACATGTTTGAAGGGGAGAGGAGTGAGGCCTCCATTGTTAACGGAACTCAAGTGCTACTTACCTTACTGGAGACCAGGAGGTCTGGGTAAGTGTTTCCTGACAAGTTTTTTTTTTTTTTAAATGTATATGTAGCTTAGTTAATTTTTGTTCCTCTGGGTCCTGGTCCTCCAGGGTCTTTTTAAGCACATGGTACATTTGTATTGCATTTACAGAGGAACATTAAAAAAACAATACTGACTCATGTCATCTACTAACTTAGCATTTTCATAATTTCAAGTCTAGTGGCCTAATGTTTCTGTCTGCTTGTGTCTCCCAGGTTGGAAGGGCTGATGGATCTGTATTCTCAGGGTTATGAAAGGTCTTACACTGTCAGCAGCAGTATTTTAAATGCCATTGAGCCCCATATAAAGGACTTCCAGCAGCTTCTTCTGGATCCCCCCAAGGTAAAGCCACGGAGCAGTGCCATGTCTTGAAGCACTATATATTCTAAACATAAGCAGGTAGCGCCTTTAGCTAGCGTGTTTTAGCCTTATATTTTAAAAATAACGTAGTAGCGTAGCTGATGGCATTGACAGTACACCTTTTCATTGTTCCCCCCTGTAGTACAGTTATAGCACTGAATATCTGGATTCTTGTGTATTGGCTTCAAAATAACATTGGGCTTTTCTCATTCCCTCTACAGAAAAGTGCAATATTGACGACCGTTGGCGTTCTAGAGCAGCCGCTGGGGAACGCCCGCCTTCACGTGGCCCGGCTGGTGGCCGCCTTGCTGCAGACCAGTGCACTCAGTATCTGCCAGGAGCTCTGCAATCTCTCCACCATGGACCTACTACTGGTAGGCTAAGCCTGGCTCGATTCTGCACTAGGGATGTTAATAAGTCGATGAGTGTTTCCCAAAGCACAAGATGGGTCCTCAACTCAAAGATATTCAGTTTACTGTCATAGAGGAGCGAAGAAACAAAAAAAATTCACATTTAAGAAACTGGAATCAGCATTTTTTTTCATAAAAAATCGACCGTTTAATGGATTATCAAAATAGTTGGTGATTAATTTAATAGACAAAAAAAAAATACACTTAATACCTTTTTTATTAAATTGATTCAAAGTCTTCACTACACACACACACACACACACACACACACACACACACACACACACACACACACACACCCCTTGACTGGTTGGTGAATCTGAAAAGATTGCATCAGATTTGCACAAGGTTGGTCATGAGGCACGGAAGCACCGATAACCTTATCACACCACCTGACCAAAGGGCAGTGGGTGAGGCTTATTTCATATAAAACCATGGAGCTTCGTATGTAGTGCAGCAGACTGTTGACCTGGTTAAACTGCATGGGGGAACTAGAGAAGTCCTTTCTGGTCCAGATATAACCATGACTTTAACATAGCCATGTTAGAAGGGCACAGAGCCATGTGGTCTTGCAGTAATTGGCTAAAATGCTTAAAAACTGCTACCGTTATTGGTACATCTTGACAACTGTATGCTGTTAAGGGAGGTGTCCGCTAGTGCTGCCACCAACGATTAATCTAATTTTTCGATTAGTCGACTAATGTAAACGACTAATTTAAAGAGGAAAAAATCAAGTGAAAAAAAATCAAGTGTTTATTTCGTCCATTTTATTTTGAACTCAACTGAAGGGTCAAAACATAACATGATCCTTGTGCCATAAACGGTATAAATAACTTAAATGTTACCAAATAAAAAAATGACAAATGCAGATATAAATGTAATAAAAAAAACAACCGATTTTTCTAATATTGCACCTGTCAATACAGAACAAAATATTCTGTAGCCTATTTTGCCGTCAGTACGGCCGACGTCGTCTTTGCTGTAATCAAATTAAATTTGTTTAACATGAAGTATACTACTGTGATTCTTGATTTACTGAGTGTAGTAAATCAAGAAACATCCATGTGTACTAGGGCTGCAGCTATCGATTATTTTAGTAATCGTGTATTCTACCGATTATTCCATCGATTAATCAGATAAGAAATACTTAGTAAACAGCAATAGTAAATATTTATTATTGCTGTGTACTAAAAAAAGGAAACCTGTCTTTTGTATATATACAAAAGACAGTTTTTTTTTGGAAAAAGCAACATTTTGTATTGCGAAATTCCAAGTACATTTTTGGTGGCCCAAATGTTAATATTTTTCACCCCCTTCCCCTTCTTGCCTCTGGCTCTTTGCACTGGATATGAAAAAGAGCTGTTCACTAACCAGAGGGGAAATGTGACGGTACAAAGCTTACAGCAGGGCTATTCAACTACACTGTTCTGGGGGACACATTTTCAGAAGGCTAATACACAGTGAGGAGAAAGAATAAAGAATGCAGACATCACCGGCATCATGACGTCATTCACGTGCATATTAAGTGGCCATGCTGGGGGGAGGAGCAGCTAAGTTTCCAAAGATTAGTAGCAAACTAATAAACAGTTAGACTACAAACCGACAGCTGTCGTGTTAGCTCGTTGGTAAAACATGGCTATTAGCAGAGTAGCATGCTGTAGGCTAGTTGTGTAAAACAGCGCGGTGGACGAGAGCAGCAGACGTTAGTTAGCTACCTGGTGTCGGGTTCGCTCCGTGGAATGGATGAGTAGACTGGATGTTTTCTACAGAGATGATGTAGCAGCATGTTTGCAGCTTAAAATGATCCCAAACTTTCTGTCGTTTTCTCTCGCCTGTCTCTTCTCTTAGACCCTCGCTATTTTCGTCTTCCTTCATTTGTAATCTGGGCCGTCCGTCTCATGCATAGACCGTATATAAACATCTTGTGTCCAGAGAAGCGTCAACCTGTTGTGTACGCTAGTAATAATCCTCCGTGCGGAAACCCAGTGAGCCGTACAACCTGAATTACATTGATTTAACGAAGCTTCGAGGCAAAGAATTTAGCTTCGAGGATTTTTTGTAATCGAATTATTCGAGTTATTTGAGGAATTGTTTCAGCCCTAATGTGTACAGACAAGGCTAGCAGCAGCAGCAGCGCCGCGTCAGACACGTTTCTGGTGTGTAAAGACATAGAACAACAGAAACACCACGCAGCCAGTGTGTAGCTGCTCGCGTTTACATTTGCATGCATGGCGGGGTTTAAAACATTACTGCCAAAGTCTAAGGCAGGGGTGGAGGGGGAAGAAAGAGGAGAGCAGATTAGTCAGCAGGGCACGCGCAGCGCACAGACTGGTGTGGAGGTGAATTACAGCGAGCCGTTTGAGACAGGAGACCAAAAATAAATAGGCAATCAATAGTAAAATGACGACGTCGACTAAAAAAAACGACTTATTTTAATGGTCGATTACATCGTCTAATCGCGGCAGCACTAGTGTCCACTCAACTCAGTGCTGTTTAAAGTCCGGTCTTTTAGCAATCTTTTGCTGCATGCCACTGACTTTGCTTCACATCTCTCTCTGTCTCTCTCTCTCTCTCTCTCTGCCTCTCTGCATAGGATCTGTTCTTCAAATACTCCTGGAATAACTTTTTGCACTTCCAAGTGGAGCTGTGTGTGGCGGCTATCCTGAACCATCCTTCCTCGGAGGAGCGGCCCAACCCGGGCCTCCAGAACCACGATGGGAATCCCGCAGCATCGGACCCTGAGCCGCAGGGGGAGGCGGTGGAGACAGGCAGGACCAGTGACCCACAGACCTCCATCCACAATGCCCTCGTAGCGCATGTAGGTGGCTTAAGCGGCTCGATGTCCTGAACTTGCTATACTACGCCCAAAACCTTCTCCGCCACTTTTCGTTTGTGGAAATAATTGAGGAAGGAAGAGCACTAAAGCCTTGCACTCACCTTCATTCTGTGTTTCTGTCGAACCCTCAGCTTTTCCAGAAGTGTCAACTGGTACAGAGGATCCTTGACGCCTGGGAGGAGAACGATAAAATACAGTAAGGCTCTCTTGCATCAAAACAGAAAGTTTTCCACCATCACATCATACCTCTGCAGCTGCATGATCCTGCTGTATGCATGTCCTGCTAAATATTTTATATAAAGTGTGATTTGTGAATCTCAGGGGTGAGGGTGGCACCAGGAGAGGCAACATGGGTCATCTGACCAGAATCGCCAACATGGTGGTCCAGAACCTGGAGAAAGGACCAGTACAGTCCCAGATCACCGACCTCATCAAAGGTATATCATATTTTATATTGCAGTAGGCCTGATTGCCAGATGAGTTACCATTTTAAGTGGCAAGTCAGTTAAAATGAGTGTGCCTGTTGTTGCAGAGCTGCCAGAAGACTGCAGAGGCCGCTGGGAGAGCTTCGTGGACGAGACCCTGCGAGAGACTAACCGGAGGAACACGGTGGAGCTGGTGAGACTGGGCCCGGCAGCGTCAGAGCAGCTGCTATCAGCTTCTCAGCAGATCAGATTTTTCTTTTCAAATTTGTCATTCAATAAATCTTCAGAATATAAGCCCTGAAGTCAGACATGCTGGTTTAATTGATTTAAAACAATAGTGGCCCTGATTATAGTTTGTAGACTCAAAGCATGGCAGCGGTGAGGTCCCAGGCAGCACCGATATCTGCTGATAGCTTTTCAGAAAACTGAACTAGGCACGTTTACAAATTGCAGATGGGCATTTGCATTGCAAGAAAAGGTATTTGCTGCATTGAAAGTGGTATTCCTGTAGTTTCAGCTGAGAGGTGTGTTTGTGCTGTGAGTTAGCTACGTTCCACAAGCTCTCTTAGCTTTTTTAAGGCTTTATAAATAAACAAAATAAACTCCCAAAATTTCAAAGAAAACATTCTTACACCTATTTCCCTTATTAAAACAGAAAAATACATTCGTACATCTCTGAATTCAGGCTTCATGACAAAGGCTCAGTGATGTACTGTAGGATGACTGAATGAATCTGCTCTTGGTGTTTCAGTTTTCCACATCATCAAAAGAAAATCGTTTTTGAATGTCTTATTTATTTTTATTTTTTTTTACATGGTGATTTTATGTTACGAAAAAATTACTTGTATTTGGTTTCTCACGAGTTAGTCTCGCTTTGCCAGATTTACCTGGATTTACCCTGCAGAGATCTGAGGAGCAGTTAACCATAGTCCTCAGAAATCCATCGGAGGTTAGAATGCCAACACAAAGGAAGCGTTAGGTAACGGAAATCCGGCTGAAAATAAGGACATGCAGCGGATTTTCCGGCACTAATGGGGCAATCCCAGCAGTGGAAGGTCGAGGATATAGACTACTTACGAGTTAAAATTGTTCAAATGTGTCTAGCAAGGCCACTGGGCGTCTGTAATGTACTGTAGGACTCTGTAACAAGTTCACCAAAGCTCTGCACTGTGTCCTGCAGGTAAGCACCCACAACATGCACTCGTCCAGTGAAGATGATGACATGGAGAGCCCGTTCCCCAACGACCTGTCTCTCCAGCAGGTAGGACACCACACCAGCATGGAAACTAAAATGACCCCTCACACCACTGTTACTTGTAATAATAAATACATATCCATCCCTAGTAACCTTCTAGTAGAAAAAGAGAGCACATTACACCAATGTTAGCTTCTCTCCATTGGCTCCCGGTAAATTTTAGGATATTACTGATAACTTTTAAGGCCCGCTCCGGATTTGCCCCTGAGTATATATCAGATCTTCTGTCACCATACGTGCCCAGTCGCAACCAAGGCTCTGTTAGCTGTTCTGCAGTCTAGGCTGAGGACCAAGGATGACCGGGCTTTCTGTTAAGGCCCCCGCCCTCTGGAACTCTCTCCCTGAGACTAGATCAGACAAGCTCCTTATCCTCTTTTAAATCCCTTTTTAAAAACGCATCTTTATAAGTGTGCTTTTACAGGGTTTGTGACCTGAATGTTACTTTAATCTGTTTAAATCTATATTTTAAGAAATGGCATTATCTAAAGCGATATTTTAAATAGTTAATATATTGTTCTATTATACTTATTCTCTCGTGTTGCTCTTTTTTTTAATAATGTAGAACTTGTAATTTGTTTTAAATTGTTTTTATAATTGTTGGTCGGCCATGTTATTGTTGTCTTGTTAAGCATTTTGTAACTTTGTTTTAAAAAGTGCTATATAAATAAAGTTATTATTATTCTATCCATAATGATATTGCCTTAAAAAGTGCTTTGACCTTCCCAGGCCTTCTCTGACTATCAGATCCAACAGATGACTGCCAACTTTGTGGATCAGTTTGGCTTCAATGACGAGGAGTTCAGCGAGCATGATGAAAATATCAAGTAAGTAGTAAAAAGTCTTACACGGCTTGTTGGCCTTTTAGGAAAATGAAACAAGATTTACAACTCTGCATCCCAACCTGTGCAGTCGACAATCCCTCCATACCAGAGCTCAGACATTTGTATTCATTCTCTGCTACACTATTTGATTTCATGACTGACTTGTATTATTTCAATACGTTAATGTAGGGGTCTTATTCTTTGTTGCTAAACCCATTTAGTTATCCTACAGCAACCTTAACTACCTTAACTTACAGGATATCAACTAATATTTTCTTGTTCTCGTTCCTCAGTGCCACATTTGACCGAATTGCCGAAATAAACTTCAATCTAGATGCTGATGATAATAGTGTAAGTGTTTTGCTGGTGTTTGTGTCCTACTCAGTTCATTTAAAAACATTGCAACTTTCAAACTCAATCTGCTTTTACTGTCATTGGTATTAATATGACCGCTACTGATAATGTCCTAACAGCTGTTGCTATTGTTAAGAGTTTAGTTGGTCAACACTGCTATGGGAAACTTAAACTTGATGCAAATTCTGTCTATTAGGCATCGTCGCAGAAAGGCGACTGACTGACTTCTTTCCCATGTGTTTAACAGGCCAATGCGGCTGCGTTTGAAGCCTGCTGTAAAGAGAGGATACGCCAGTTTGATGATGCTGAAGAGGAAGAGGACATTTGGGAAGAGAAGGAGATGAACTATGCAACACAAGCTAAATCCAGAACAAGGTAAACCCGACTATGTCTTCCAGTCTTTGGTTCCCTCACTGCAGTGTTGAGTTCACCAAGCATTTCTGTCATCGGTCTGTTAACCCCTTTCCTCTCTCCTCAACCTGCATCCACCTGCCACTCTCCACCAGGTTTGGGGTCTCCCAAACCTCCGAGAACAGCTCCAGGAGCAGCATGGAGAACGGAGGCAGGGAGCGGGACCACGGTTCTGAATCTGATGAGGACGAGGACTCTGAGCAGAACACATCTGAGCAGAACACATCTGAGCAGAACACATCTGAGCCCAACACGTCAGAAACGGGTAGATTAGAGGACAGCGGCGACCCACAGAACACAGCCAAATGTCATGTAACAGGGTTTCTGCGGGGTCTTAAAAACTCTATAAAAAGTCTTAAATTCACTGAAATATTGCGTTCTAGGTCTTAAATAATTTTAAACAGGTCTTAATGGTCTTACCTCCATGCAACACTACCTCTAATGCCATTTTTTTAAATTTATTTATTCCTTTGTTGTAGTTTTTTTCCTTCGAGTCGACTACAAATGAGACCAACATGCTACTTATTACAGCCAATCAGCTTTAGTGTTATTGCCACGAGTCTCCTTCGGATTGTACCTCAGATGTAAATTGGATTTTATTCTTCAGCTATGGGGAAGTGCAAGTTAAGCGGTACTTGGCTGAATTTAGGGCTTAGTTGATGCTGTGATAAAAGGTCTAAAATGTCGTACATAATTGTCTTAAAAAGTCTTAAATGTAACTTGGTGAAACCTGCAGAAACTTTGTGTAAACCTATGAACTTTCAAAATAGGCTCTTGTCTTAGTATGAAAGTCTTTTTTGGTCTTGTTTCCAGATCCAGGCTGGACAGCAAATTTCAGGGAGTCTGGAGGGACTGCAGCATCCCAAACCCCAGCCCAGTGGGACAGCTCGTCTAGGAGTGGAACACAGACGCAGGGAAGTGGCTGGGCCACCTTCACTGAGTTCCAGCCTTTCTCCGGGTGAGAAGCAAACCCGTTGACCCAAATTAGCAAGTCTGCTCGGATGGATTTATTTTTTTAGGTCATAGGTTTAATCGATGCAACAGGTATCACTACTAGGGCGTTTCCACTGCAGGAACTTTACCAGGGGACCGAGACGGTTTTGAGGAACTCGCAAACTAAACATGCATTTTCAACCGGAGGAAACTGGGACTCAAATTTAGTTATGTACGATACGATGGCCAGGGGGGTAGCACTTTCCAAAGGTTCAGGAACATTAGAGGGGAAGTTTTAAGCGCTGACCGTCGCTGATTAAACATACACTGCGGCTGCTTCAATTTGTGTACCGCTTCATTCGCAAAACAAGGAAGTACTGTAGTATCGATGTCTTGACGAGGGTCGGGCATTTCTTGTTGTTTATTAACGTTAAAGTGAGGCCTGGCTGCTGTCTTCTTGACTTGTTTTTTAAGAAAAGTGAACAAAGCTGACAAAGTGAGCGAGAGAGTGAATGAAGGAGAGGGAGGAGAGATGAGAAACAAAGCAGGTGAAGGAGAGAGATAAAACTGAATTCTTTCATGGCCGTTATGTTCTAAAGCAGAAATAAATAAACGTCTAACACACAGATGGGTTTTGTGGAGACAGATGTTCTTATAGTGTCATTCTCCTCCTCACTGCATTTCATTCATACCGGTGCAGTAGTAAACAAGTGGCTCAAGGAACCTTCTAGTTCCTTCAGATATGTATAAGACCCCAGATCCTTGTGTCGAAATGCTGCTAGAGTGACCCAACAGTAAATACAAAGACCAGGATGCCACTGTGGTGTTGTTTTCATTTGTGAAAATTGCGTGTTAAACGTAGCCGTCTTCTCCTCAGATGAAAAACACAAGGGATTTTTAGTGCCTAGTTTAGATCTTGACAGTTTCCATAGTTTCTGGAACTTTTTGGTCGAAAAAAGGGATTTATTTTACCATCTGTTGGCCCTCTGTAGGAGGAGGAACTATTATTTTTGGCTAGTAAACATTAGGAAGATCAAAAAATCTATAAGTTTACAACTATAGAGAGTGTACTGGACGATTTTACATTGTCTACCCTACAGTAGTCTGGGCCAACGGATGTACATTGCTGGGATAAACCTGACATCCGGCGTGATGTCCCTCCCCTTCCGCTATCTATTTTGTAAGATTCCCGTCTCTGCATCTGGGGTTCAGTGCCACCCAGGACTGTTTGGTTTGAATAATTACAAACAAGCCAGAGCGTTCTTCCCCCTATCCCAGAATAGATAAGCGGTGTAGCCAGTTGTTCATATGCAGACTGATGTCGAGCCATTTCACAGTTGTATTGCCTTCTTTACCATTTGACATATTAAACACAGAACACTTAAACAACACAAGTCACAAAAAATGGAAATGATGTAGAAACGATAGTGATTCGTTACAGCTTGTTAACACAGTTCTCTGTTTTTTTTTGGGGTTGTTTTTCTGCAGTACAGAGACTGATCCCAGGTGCAGCTCTCCGGTGGACTCGGGCAGCGGCGATGCCGATAAACAAGCCAAACAAAACCACGAGAAGAGTGGTGAGTGTTTGCTGCCATCCTCAGAGCTCAGACAAACTCTGCCTGTTAGAGAGGCACACTATGTATGTGTGTGTGTGTGTGTGTGTGTGTATATATATATATATATATATATATATATATATACACATACACACACACACAACACATTCAGCCTTTTCTCTTATGCAACAGTTACTTTGTATGTATTTTTGTTTTTCTGTATTTATATTGTACACACAGTCCTGTCCATCTTCTATCTGTGGACATGTATGTTTGCACAAAATACAGGGTAATGCGTTTTCTACTGGTATTGCTAACAATGGCTAACCTGGCTAGAGCTAACCCCACAATGAAAAATCTGACTTGTAAATGGAACGCATTCAACTCGCGTGTGACGTCATTCCCAGCTCCGGTTTCACAGTTCCCAGGGAAATGGAACACACTATCAGTTGATTTGGAGAACCTCATTTTTTCCTGTCCTTTTGTTTGTGTCGTCAAGACGTTGGTGCCTCCTCTGGTGCCTGGCCGGTGGGAGAGGGGAGGAAGGCTCCCATCGTGGCCTCAGACAGCAGCTCCTCCGGGGGATCCGACAGCGAGGAGGACGACAAAAACGCTGGCGCTCCTCCCACCGCAGCCGTCGTCTCGGAAACAGCCGGCGCCCCCGGCAACAAGACAGCTGACCTCAAAAGGTTTGAATCTTTTAGCTGGAAGCTTTGCTGTCAGATGCCGAGTGGTAACATCCTCCTCGGTTGACCAGTCCACTCTGCAGCCTACACCAAAAGCTGGTCTGTGTGCGTAAACATCTATATTTGAAACATAATTACCACCATGAGGTAATTATAGACTGGACTGGGATTTTAAAATTACTGGATTCATTCAGTTTTGCCTTTCTAAAGGCTGCTGCTGCTTCTTCCAACTTCTGAAAGTAAAGTATATCCTGGCAGCTTCTCTGGTAATCTACAGACATTTGAGGGTAAACTGAGACGTATAAGAAGTTTTATAACCTGGCAGCTGGGTAGCAATGTTAGTACTTTTCCCAGTTGTGTAAAAAAGTACTATTTCAGTTATAGATGCCCTACAGTAAATGTACTGTAGGCATTTTTAAGTCAAACAGTTGTCTAACCCTGTCAGTCATCATAAGCACACACACAACGCTACTTAATCTTCTGGAGCAAAGGGCGTCAGAAATATCAGAAACACTATTTGGTTCACGCAGTAACACAGGCATCCAGGATAGTGTAACGGCTAATCCCAGAGTGTTCGTGGTCAAATAATGTTGCTCTTGAGACGAGCACCGAGTAATATCTGCTGATTACTAAGCACTGTCACTCAGTATGTCCACAGACTAAAACAAGCTAAATGAAGTGCTTTATTTACTGAGCCCAAAATAGCAAAGTTCTCTTTTGCCTTTGCAGTGGGGTCAAAGGTCAGCTACAGAACAAACAGTAAAGACAAAGTTCACTGACTTGAGTTGAAACCTGCAAACTGTGCTGAAAGTTTGTGGGAGTGGCCTAACTGTTTGCCTGTGTCCTGCAGCGAGGAGAGTCCGGTGTCTCTGGAGAAACTCTCACTGGAAGCCTCAGAGCAGCCTGCTGAGACTTCACCTGCAACCACACAGACTGACAGGAGGTAAGAGCCCCGCCTCTTCTCTATAGGCGCTCTATACAAGATTTCTTGTGCTGAAATAATGACCTAAAGGGATAGTTGGGATCATTGGAAGTGGGGTTGTATGAGGTACTTCACCATAGTCAGTGTATTAGCAGTGTTTCCCCCAGTGTATTGCAAGCCTGGTATCCCAGCAGGCCTAAGCAACTGGGAATTATTTTTTAATGTATGTAGTAAGACGTTTTTTTAAATTACAGTTGCAGTTGGGCAGCTCGGTTGGAAACTTAGACATATTTATCATATCATATTTTCAAATCTCCAGTTAGCTTTTAGCACTGACTTAATGTAGGGCCTTATAGCTTTTTTAAATTCTCAATTTCTCAATTCCATCCATGATTCTGTTATCCAGAAACTATTGGGCTCTACATTGATGCTGCCATCAATCTGGCCCCTCACAGATCTTGATCCGGCCCGAATATCAATTTAGGTTCAAAATAAATGTTGGCCCGCCTAGTTGTGCGCCGAAACCAAAAAGATGGGAAACTTCTTTCAAACTGCAATTACGCGACACTCGGAGCAGAATTTGGCAGGTTTGCCGACTGAGACTCAGAAAATTCCCAAACAACCAGAGAGTTTTCATATTCAGGCTGAGAAACAGGTTGCTGTGAGTCGACTTGTGTAGCCTGCTTTTAAAAATGTAATCCTTGTTTTGCTTGATTTGCTAAACTCTATGATAAGGAACTTTTTTGCTGACTTTTTTTATGGCTTTATGTCAAACTGTATGCGAGAAGGCTATACGAGACATGGAATAGGTCAGTATGTGCTAAAGGTCACAGATATTTGACTTTTTTGATGAAATAAAAGCATGTCAATAAACTTTACATGTGTGGCCCTTAATGGGATTCTCATTTTCCAGTGTGGCCCTTAGTGAAGTTGAGTTTGACACTAGAGGATGGATACCCGACCGGGCCCGTCAGGACCTGACGGGTTTGGACAAATGATGTTGGGGTTCGGGTCGGGCTCGGTCACATCAGCGCGATAAGGCATCGAACATTTAAATTTAAAACAGTTCATTATGTAGGTGTGCGCCAGTTGCTTAATAAAAGCTTTCCACACAAACAAACGTACATGTGTCATTAGTATGAGAAAAGAACGAGATCTGGTCGGGCTCGGGTGTCTGTGTGTTAAACTGCTACCAGTAGATGCTCGTCCTCGCAGGTTCTCTGTTTATGTGACTGTTTCCTGTGTCCCCCTAACAGAGAGGAAACGCCACCGCCCCAGGAAGTGTCTGTCAACGGGCCGGTCTGAGCGCCAGCAACACTGCTCAATCCAACAGTGACTGTCAGCCTCCTCCAGAGTGACTTCCCCCAAAAAATAACCTTGCTGCAACTTGGGTGTTTTTACTGAATCCCTCGGCCATGTTATTGGACCTGGACACTGCCAATCGACACCAATAATGAGGCGGCGGAACATGTAAAAAAAAAAAAAGAAAAAGAAAAATAAAAATAAAAAAAAGAAAATAAACATGGAAAAAAAAAAAAAACATCAACCAAACCAACAGACAGAACGGAGTGTAAGGAATCATCTTCGAAGCCTTTTTTTCCAACGTTGCACATAATTACGTGCGGTTTTAATGTAGCAGCGATCTTTGAAAAACGACAGAATCCGAGGGGTAACATCGTCATTATTTTTTTATGTCCTGAAAAGAGCTCCTCCCACTTTGGTCAAAGCTGTTGGAATCCCATCGATAGGGATTTTTTTTTTTACATCGTCACTCCTGAATGGATAGCACAGGCTAACTTTTAATGATGCCTCAACAATAAATACCTTATTTTGAAAATATAATTTTTTTTTTTTTTTTTTTTCCTTCTTCAAGCTTAAGAAAAAGCACTTATGCAGCCATTTACTGTACATTATAGCACAATGTAAGTGTTCTACCCTCATCTCTGCTGGCTGTCTTATCTGTCCTCTCACCCAGATCGAGGTTTTTAGCCGTTGTTTCCGGGGTTGGTTTATTTTTTATTTTTTGCTCTTCTCTTTGGTAGCTCTTGATGAAACATCTCTTGTTGTCGTACATCACCAGGTTTCGGAATGTTCTCAAGTGCTTCGGGAGGGTCGGTGGAGGGGCAGGTCGATGAACAGAGCTCCAATAGTATTACTGTCTTTTGCTCATGTGCAATAATGTCAATTAGCCGTTTAATTTAAAAATGAAATTCAACATTTTTCCTTTTAAAAGAATCAATCTAGCGTTGGATACTCGTTGGATACTCGTGGTGTAGTTTGGGGCGCACAAATTTGGATATATTCTCAACTTGATCATTTATTTTAAAATGTTCTTTTTTGGTTTTATTTTTTATTTCATAGTGCATGTATAACCGGTTCTCTGTTGACCTAGCTAGTGAGCTAAGACCTTCTGATTGTATTGACCTTTAAGTTGTTATTGCTATCCCCCCTTAAATCAAACCAAACATTATCTGCCTATATACAAATATTATCTACATTTAAAAGTAATTTTTACAAAGCAATCTTGAGATTACTATTGCTGTCTGTTCCTTTTTTCTCTCTCTCCACCAAGCACTTATTCACAGGGCGAGTGGCATCTGGTTAAGAGTGATTTTTTTTTTTTTTTTTTTTAAAGTTGAATTTTATTTGTCTCTGAGCAGCAGGATTGGAAAGAGGGCAGGTCTGGGTTCTGCAGAGCTCCAGGCCTTTTTTTGTTGTTGTACTTAAATCATTTGACAGCGATCAGGTTCTACGATCATTGTTAAAAACAAAACAATTGAAATTAAAATTGTCTGGTTGACCACAATTAATACCAAAAGCTTTGCCTTGCCCGTCTGGTTGTTGTCTTTCCACCTCTGCAAAGATCCAGCTGCTTGTTGATGTGAATAAGACGTTCAGTCCCCCCCTTCTCAAACTCTTTGTTTGGGTAGATCACTGAACTCCGTATAACAGGGATGTCCCGATCGCAGGGTTTCTGCTGGATTTACCAAGTCAAATTGAAGACTTTTTAAGGCCTTTTTATGAAGGAAATTTAAGACCTATATCATGACAAAGTATTTGCAAAGTAAATAAATGTATTCAAATTGATTAAAAGCGACACAGAGTAATAATATGCACATGCAGTCCATAGCTCGTTTGCAAGGTGGCCCGGAGGCCTCCACTTCTTCAACAAAATTGCTCCCTTACAAAAGCTAAAGTAGGATCTTGTGCATGTTCACCAATAAGACCCTGCTGTGAAAACGGTTTTGCGGTTTGTAAACCGGCAAGTTTTGGAAAGAAGGTATCGGCTAAATTGACGGGGGAAGCTTCATGGAATCCCTGGATTTCGAGCTGCTGCTCCTAAAGGCCCGGACACACAGAGCTGATAATCGGCCGTCGGACAGTCTGGCGAGGTCAGTGACTCGAGTCTGTTCGGTGTGTTCCGTGCCGTCGTCCGTCCGAGGGGCCGTCGTCCTTCATTTTGGCCGATTTGACATGTGTAATCAGCGGGGCGGGCACTGCCGGCAGTCGGGCTCAAATGACCCATCTGAAACAGGGAGCGGAATGAGCGTGACTAGAGTCTCTCAAAATCTGACGAAAATCTTTTAAACTGACCTTTGTTGATCTGAAATGAAGACAGATTCAGCAACTGCACGGTCTATTTCTCGCTTAAAATGTTTTCAGAAACACGTTTCGGTGAACTATTTTAGTACAATATGAGAACGTATTCTGAACAAGCCGCCATGACAGTCTGGCTGTGAATTTCTGGAGAAACAAGACCCAGGTTCGTCCAATCAGCTGCCGGTTTTCATTTTTGGGCGACAATACAGATTAGCACCGCCTGCTGTTATGGAGACGTATTACGCTTCGTCTCTTGGGTGTGTTTTTGAGGCTTTTTTTTTTTGACCAACTCGGGGAGACTGATCAGTCCAACTGCCTTTTCTGCCGAGGGTCGGCTGTCTGGTTGGTGTGTAAGCAGCTTTACTCCCAATTTCCACTGGATACGGAACGGCGGCGGAGTCATTAGGTTTTTATTAAAATCAATGTGTGTATTTCCACTGACTGCAGAACGGCTGCGTTCCGACTGCGTCCCAGCTCCGGCGGTCCACAGCCCTCCGGAGCAGATACGCAGAGCTTCTATTTTTGCCGGAGGCCGAAGAGCTCCGCAGCAATTCAGCACAGGGCAGATAGTGCGGGACAGGAAGTCGAGCACAGAAACAAAATAAAACATCCGGTTAATTTTCAAAGTAAAATCCACCGTGCTCACGGCGGATCATATTTCTCTGCACTACACCTTGAAAACACAGCACAGAGTTGTTTCCCCTCTACTCCTCTGGATGGAAACAAACTGTTGTTGGTTTTGTGGTTCTATTCTACGTGAATTCGCGAGATCTTGTGGGTCCTCGTGACTACAGCTGTCAGTCATGGCCGCAGCCGTGCCGCAACAAATCCGGTCCTAGTGGGTATTGACGGACCACGGAGCCGTTCCACAGCGGAGCCGGTCCGCAGACGTTCTGCATTCAGTGGAAATCCGGGGTTAGACCTCCTTAGACTGTGTCACTACACCTCAAACCTAAACCTTAGGGTGTTCCTGTTCCAATGCCAGTGTTTCAGGCACTTCACAGGGTTCATCAGTCACTATTGTGGTGATACAAACTTGTGTTCCAGCCAAATCATTACTCAACACAAAATCTATTCCATCAACCGGCAGCGAAGGGACAACGGCTACCACTACGGGTCCGTTTACAGTGTTAGATTTCAGGAAAACAATGTAAAGAACGCCAACATATCCACCTCCCACACCAGAGTAGGAGCATTACAAGGCAGTGGTGGGTGGTAGGTCTATTATACCCCGAACCAGCAAGGACTTGGGGGCACCTGTATCCCTCAACATGGATATAGGGGCCATTTTTCTGTCCGTGGCTATGGCCACACCCCCTTCAGACACAAAACCTCTATAGGCTTTGGGAGGCCGCTTGGAAGTTGTGACCTGCAAGTTTGTAGGACTACCTCGGGGCTGAGTTGTAAGCAGAGCAACCGGGTTTCCTTCCTTTTCAGTGTGAAACAACTGGATTTAATGTGACCTGGCTTTTTACAATAATGGCAAATTACCTCACTTCTAGATTATGGGGGCTTATTAGGCTTCTTACCCCACGTTTGAGGTGGTACTGCTGTACTGTGCCTTGTCACTAAGTCTCCTGGGTCATCACCCTCACTGATCGTTTTCTTTTCCTGTCTCCCTGACTTACTTTTCCAAGGCACATCCTTGTTTGTTAATTCATAGGAGTCGGCCATCATAGCAGCCTTTTGGCTATCTTTGACATCATGATTCCTTATGTGAGACGGTATGCTTTGGGACACTAGCTACAAACTGCTCTAGCAAGAGTAGTTGCCACAGGTCTTTATGTATCTAGACTTCACAGGCTGTTAGCCATCTATCAAACCACGCTTCCTGTTGGCGTGCAACATCAAGATAGGTCTCCCCTCGTCTCCTATAAAGTGACCTAAACTTTTGCCTATAAGCTTCAGGAACGACCTTGTGCAGTTAGAACTGCCTTTTTCACCGTGTCATACTTGGAGTCGGGTATCGTTTGGATTTTTACGATTCCGATGCCGAACCGGTACTTTTAAAACGATTCCGATTCCTAAAGCGATTCTTGAAAAACTGAAAAATGACATCAGAGAAAGGCTCTTTTATAGTGTGTCGCCGCATGTTTCAATAAATTGAACGTGCTTCCCCCTTTGCCACATAATCGTTTTGAAACATTTGTTGCATTTTGCGATGTCGGAGGAACCGGTTCCATAGTGGAACCGGGTTTCGGTACCCAACCCTAGTCATACTCCCTGCTCTGGATTTGGTGAAGAGCTGCATATGCCTCTTGTGCCTTACACTCTGAATAAGCAAAGGCCACTTATCCTCTGGCCAGTCTAACTCTTTCGCGATTTTTTTTCCAAAAGCACTTAAAAAAAATAAATAACCAACTTATTCCTGATTAAAACTGGGCACCAGTCTCAAACAGCTATTGTTATCAAACCAGGCCTCATGTTTCAGTTGTACCTTAAGGGCAGCTTGTTTTTATTTTTCTTGTTCCAATTCCATCTTGCCGCTCACGCTCCCTTTCCTGCTGTTCCAGTTTAGGGTCTGGTAACCACAAAGCTTCTACCAGGAAATCAACAACTTCACCTTTCCTTAGCTGCGGATCAACGTCCACTTCAAAGTACTGAGCCACTACCAGCAACTGGTCTTTGTTAAGTTTGCAAAAATCACTACAACAATACAACAACAATACAATTTACAAGTCTCCTGACACCCCACCATCCGTTTTAACAACAGCCAATACAGTGTGGCTAGTCCAGCCTCTGAATTACATGCCCGTCTAAACTAACAGCCTGGCAGGTATAGTTCTTTGGTGAGCTGAATACAACTCCAAGTATCGCTGTTTGCAAAACAGACGCCAGTATGCCACTAATCCATGACCTTTTACTTCCGGGATTGCTCCAGTTCCGCCGGGAAACGACTAAAACTACTTTTGAACGTACACGTTCCACCAAAACAAGTTCCTTCCCGAGGCTATTTCGCAGAGGCACTGTTGCTCTGTGTAGAGCTTAGCACCGCCCAAGACGATTGTGATTGGTTTAAAGAAATAACAATAAACCAGAGCACCTTTTTCTCCCATCTCAGAATGCTGTGTGGACTAGCCAGACCTTCCTCCGCAGTGTTGTGGAGGAAGGTCTGACAATACCAGATTAGTATGCCACTAACTCACCTTACTATATTAGTACAGCCAACCTGTAAGATGTTTAGTATAACAATTCCTTCCCTAACATAAATTGTGCTAGTAAAGGCTGGCTGGCAGTGGGTTGAGTGCTTACCTGGAACAGCGACCTCCGCCAACTCCATCAACAGCTCCACACAATTAAGCGACCAGCCCCGTCTTCTGTTGATGATGGTGTCTAGTTCAAGGTTATATTATTAGTGGTTGGTCGAAAAGAAAACAAAGCTGGCAATAAAAGGCGTTCGGGTTTCCAGGCCACAGGCAAAGGTGCTCTAAACACGCCACCTCGGTGATTCCGCGACAAGACCGAGTCTCTCCTCCAGCTCACCTCCTCATTAACTCCGAGCACCTGCGGTTAATAAGCCCCGCCCACTAGCAGCCAGCTTCTTACTAAAACGGCCGGGGCGCAAAATTCCGAATCCCACTATGGCCACGCCAAGACCCGCCCTACGAAGCAGCTCGATTGGTTGGGGTTAGGCATTTGACCTCGAGTGGTTAAGGTTAGGGTTAGGGGATAGGACCTGTACATGCAAGCATGGACGGCTGGCCAATAGTAGTGTGTGAATGCTATTGAAGGGCGGGTCTTGGCGTGGCCATAGTGGGATTCGTAATATCTCGGCCGATACCGAAAATATTACTAAAAGGGCACACTGCTCACCAAACAATAGCCTAAACCCAGTGGTGTAGTCTAATGTATTTTAGCGGGTATACTGTACTATATAAATATATGGACCAGAATGGACATATTAAAGTGGGGCGTCTGGGTGTCCTCCCCCAGGGAAGTTTTAAGCATTAACGACTTAATTTCCTTCATTCTGATACACTTTAATGCACCAATTTACGGTGGAAATACATTTATTTAGCCTATGCGAAGAAAAACACAGATGGCAATTCAAAATATATTAAACATATAATGGAAAGTATGTTGTTACATGTCATTGTATATTAAGTGGGTATATGGAAATCCTGGAGCTTTCTTAGTGGGTATACTGCGTCCACATAATCCAGGGACGTCTGCAGAGAGGTCAGGGTCAACTACAGAGCAGCAGCAGCAGGTGTGTGTGTGTGTGTGTGTGTGTGTGTGTGTGTGTGTGTGTGTGTGTGTGTGTGTGTGTGTGTGTGTGTGTGTGTGTGTGTGTGTGTGTGTGTGTGTGAGAGAGAGAGTGAGAGAATATATCCATATTATATCTAGAAACGTGACTCCAAGTGGATGCTAATGTCGCTTCGCGTCTGCTGGACGTGTAAACATCAAGGGGTCTGAACACACCAGACTGTTCTAGCTGTTCTATTATTTGCCTTTACCCACTTAGTCATTGTATCCACATAACTGGTGATTATGTATCTAAAATCTCAATAGTCAACCCTACAATATCTTAATGGTGTTTCTGGCATTACGTTACCATTTTGGTTTAGTCTCTTCGGAGTCATTTGGATAAACCCAATGTACACTACCTGCGCAGCACCGACAGCAGACGAAGTTAGCTATTACATGGTGAATATAGTAGAACATTTCAGCTAAAGAGCCAGATATATTCCACTCAGGACATGGTCGAGAGTAGGCTGCTGCACATTCTTTATGGATGGATGCTAATGTCGCTTTGCGTCTGCTGGACGTGTAAACATCAAGGGGCAACCTCCCCTGCTCAGCAATGAAACACATGCCAGAAACTGCAGTTCATCGAGTGGCCCTTGAAGGTGGGTCCAGAAGTGAGTCAATTTCCATAGACCCCGATGTTAAAATGCCCAACTTTACAGCAGAATTGAACATGTTTACAGCCTGGTTTTTTTTTGTTGGTCTCTATATGTGGTGTTATTTTGAGGTGAAACCTGGCGAAATTACAACACAGATGAACATTTAAACCCACAGTTTTTATTTGGATTCTAAAAACTATATTGACATGATTGACAACATAACCCAGGCTCAGAAAATCATTTCTAATTAAGAACAAAAAGAAATGAAATAAAAATAAATAAAAAAGGATTATGTCATGTTGTGGTTAATGAAGCTGTGTCGACAGATGAGTGAAAAGATGAGTGGGGGGGGGGGTCTAACTGGATGCAGACTGCAGTCGGAAACACACCGAGTCTTCCCACAGGCGGGTTCTGGCTGCTGTGTCACTTTGGTCAGTCTACTCCTCAGGGGGGGGGGGGGGAAGACTCTTTTAAGATGCACACGGTCACCTGGAACTTCTCCATGTGTGATCATGATGTTGGCTGTGTACCACCAGACCTCCAACAAACTGGAGAGACTTCAGCATCCATACACAAACAAACAGCAGTGTGGTGGGATGGATGGCAGTTAAAACACCACAGGTACTCTCGCTCTAGACCTTATGTCATGCTTAGATCAGGCATCTACTGTCAGGGATTCACAACCGGTCAAAAGACCAATATTTAGTGAGAAGATGGCAGTCGGAACAGACTGATCGTACTCCTAGTCGTTGACTGAGAGCTTAAAGGGCAACTTTACACCAGCTGAAACTCTTGTTTTGCTAAACCTATCGCTAATCGATTATAATCGTTTAAAGCTACAGTGCGTAGTTCTCTGTCTCCCCCATGAGGAATTCTAAGTAATGACAACAACAGCCGGCGCGTCAACCGGCGCGTCCACATGACCCAAGCTTTCCGTGATCGCGCAGTTGCTAGTAGCCAAGGAGGACACGGAGGATTAAAAAAAACATGGCCTCTTCAGAAGAGGTCGTTATCTTCACTCGAGTTTCTGCGCGGGAAAGTCACCGGACGCCACAATCTTCTGAACACAGTCATACTGAGAAATCCAGAGAGAGTTGTGTGGAGCTGATAGTCTGAATTAGCTTTGTAGCAACTCATTTGGCAATGGCTGGAATGTAACGGACGTTCATTAATATCAAAAAGGTTACGCACTAAAGCTTTTAAGCCAAAAATGCTCGAGTTTCTGCTTTTAAAATGTGAATATTTGCTGGTTTGTCTTATACGATAATGAATCAAATGTCAGACTGTTGGTCGGATCAAACCGTAAGTTAGAAATATCCCCCTTGCTGCAGACGTGACGTCACACTGTGACATCACTGTTGGGTGTGGTTACACGTTGATTGAAAGGTTCAAGCAGAGGGCAGTCAAACACTTATGAACACATATTACTATATTTAATCATATTATTACAATGTTTGACTACACCGTGCAGTTTAAAAGAACGTGCTGATATTCTTCAGTTAACTATGGAGACTGACTGTACAGCACATTTAGGCGGCCTGCCGTGTTACAATATGACACTCCGCCACTGACTATTTAATGAAGACAAGAGGAGTCCATTTCGCTAGCAGCAAGCCAGTCAGCAGAAGCCAGCACCAGGAGAACTTTGTATGTCTGACATTTATTGTGACTGTAAGCTACATCCAGAACATCCCATCACTGTGAGTGAGGCCTCCTCTCCCACTAACACACCATTTACACTCCTGCATTAATGGTTGGTTTGGCATAAGGACAACCGTGTTTACAAAACAAAACAAAAAAAAGAAAGACAGAGGGTTTACTTGTACAATAACATAAAAAATAAAAAAAATTATGCATTAGTCACATAAACAAATGGCACATTGAATTCCTAATTTAAAAATAAAGTGGTGCTTGAGGAACTTTCTTACTGAGGAGACAAGTTAAATAAATTACTACCATAAACGTTACATACAAATCTGGAGTAGTATATACAAAGGAGTTATTAGACACAATCTACAATTTCAAAATTTTAAGTTCAACAAAGACAGCAGTAGAACCTTATTTTACATAGCAGGGTTTGGGTTAACAAGTGTGGGTCAGAGTGGTTTGTGTGTGGAGGACAGATGTGAATAGAGAGGGAGGGGGGGAGGGAGGGAGGGAGGGGGGGGGTGTCTGACAAACCATTGACATAAAAACAAAAAGTGACTTGATGTTGAAACCTTCCAGCTAAACGTACTGTTTCTCTAAAACTCTACCAGATGTAGACTCCTCTATGTGCCCCAGCATCCTTACAGGGAAAGCCTGAGAGTTTTCAACCCGAGTCTTATTTCCATAGTTGTGGCCATTTCTGACTAACGGGTCATTCTAAATGTGCACTTAACCAACTCCATTTGTAGCAATTGGCAAAACATGACTCCAGCAAAACAGAGATTCCTTTACGAGTTGAGGGAATTCTCCTACAAATGAAACATGTAGCTAGCTAACAGCTGCTTGTTCATTACCCATAACCACACACGACCATACAGCCAGTGTGGTAAGCCAGCTGGTCGCCCTCGCTGACCAAATGAGCTCGCAGTCTGTGTGTCCTTTTAGTCGGCTTTAGAAACAAGAGTTTGAAATGATTTCTGTATTTAAATGTATGTGGCAATCTTGGGCGGCTGACACTACTTGCCTCGTATTTACAGAATAATACTTGTTGTAACGATTGTTTGCCGGAGTCACAAAATGCAACTCCAGCTAACAAGAGAGGTTGTGTTCATTTAGGATGGCCCATAATGGGCACAACAATGACAATAAGACCTAGGTGGGAAAAAAAAAAACGGACTTCTCCTTTACCAAACATTCAGTTTCCGACACTTGGAGCACTGTGGCGAGTCAATGTCCATCTCTAAAAACGGTAGTCTCTCCGAAGCATCCCATAATATCACTCTGTTCATTAGTATCCCTCCTCTTAATCTCTCCATCTATAGATTGTTTTTTTTTTGTTTTTTTTTAAAGATATCACTACAAAATAAATCCCTCCTTTGTCCTTCAGCATCCCTTAAAAAAAATCTGAATGTTAATAGTGGTTGTACGGATTTATAAAACACACACACACACAGGTGAAGAGCAGAGTTTAGCTTAGTGAGGGGAAGTTTTGTCTACTTTGTAAACACTCTCAGTGAAAGTTCACCGACACACTCAATACCTGACAGACTCCAATCTCCGCCTGGCTCTCCTGGTTTGGTCTCTGCGCCTGATCCTCGGCTTTCACAGTATATCGTCACCATCGCCTGCTGAGGACAGGTGACGAGCATTGATCTCTTTCGGATACAAATTTGAGATTTGGGGGAAAAGAAAAGGAAATCCTTCATGAACCCTTGAGGAGCCCTCCCCCTCTTCCCTCCCTCCCTCCCTCCCCTCGCAGCTGCAGGGTCACGCTCAGATTCCCCCGAAGCTCCGTCTAGATGTCCTGCGACAGGGCTCCGTCAGGCAGTGAGAGGCCAACAGAGCAGAAACCTCTGAGGACGACTGGGAGGAGGAGCGTTTGCTGTCAGCGGGCGTGTTCCTCAGGGTTGTTTTGGTCTGCCAACCCCACCAGTGCATCTTGTAGGTCTTTCCCTCCCCCCCACAGCAGTGTAAAGGGGGTCCTGTCTGTGGCTGGGCCCGGCGGGCGACTGCAGCTCCTCCGTCATTCCTCCCCCTGGGTGTCATAAAGGGCGAGCAGGGTTCGAGGGAGTGGAGAGCGGGGTTGTGGTTTACAGGTGGAGGGTCTGGAAAGATCTTCATGCTGGTCCAAGCTGCAGGACGCCGCACAGAAATGCAACAACGTGCTTTAATACGCATTGTTTTTTGTGTGCATACAGACATCCAGCGCACATAGTGGTCAGACTGTGTGTGGGGGGGGGTGAGAGGCTGCAGCTACTTGGTGAGACGACAGCGAGTGGTTCTTCAGTACATTTCTTTTTTTTTTTCCTGATTTTTTTTAAATTTTTTTAAATTTTTTTTTTTTATAACAAAAACACTGAAACGTTGTGACGCAAGGTTATTAGTTCAACGCTAGCGAACAGAACCAAGCTTAAGTGGTGAAAGGCCCCCTTTCCCCCTCCCTGCTCCGCTGGGATTGGCCGGCAGAGGTGTCCGTCAGGTGCCGCAGCACTGCTCATTCGTTCCCGGTTGCATTGCTCCTTAAAGAGTCCCGCCTCCTGTCTAGGCGTCCGACAGGCAGCTCTGAACACTGTCCATCCACAGCTGTGCGTTCAGGCTGTCCTGGGCACAGAAGTTGTACACCCGTTTGGTCGTCTTGAGCTGAAAGACGAAGGGAGAGAAATTAGTTATCTGCAGCTATCTGCACACACAGACACACTGGTTGGTTACGTGAATGTGCTAGCAAAAATATGGGTGATGCAGCAGTTGTGTTTAAGGTACGGAGCGTGGACTGGTAGCTGGAGAGGTGCCGGTCCAGCCCCCCTTGAGCAAGGCACCGATACAGGATTTAACAAACGGGAGACAAAATAGCTGCAAAGCCTCCAGTTAGGTTTAGATAAGAAAATAGACGGATACATTCAGCTGATTAAAAAGGGCAACTGCTTTTAACTGCTATATGTGCCACAATAATTGAAGTTTCATTTCTATTTGTCTGGTGGTGTGACTACAATGCTAGCAAGAGGGGTAACCGTCTCGGAATAATGCGTGAATATTCCCAACGTTTTTAAATACTGATTTCCATTCCTCCAGTGCTGCTTAAACAAAGTGACGGCCAACTTACATCAAAGAAGGCTTTCTCCTCGATGTTTTTGGGTGCTCCCATGGCAGACGTTCCTGGAATGACCGATTCCACTTCGGCCAGCTCAATCACCCCTTTACACTCCTTGTCCCGCCTGCTCTCGTAGTATCTCAGCTGGGGACAGGGACACGGTATTAGAGACACAGGCCGATATAAAACTTTCAACTGTTTAAGCTAGCTGCGTCAAAAAATGATTGCATTTTATTTGTGGGCTTGAACATTGACTTCAATCATCGTCTTACCTGATGTTTGGTCTTGTCCAGAACAAACCACCGCGGTTTCCATGGTTTCAACAGCGCCCCTCTCTTAAACAGGATGCCTTCGAAACTCCTGATGGGAGAAAG
The DNA here is from genome assembly GCF_031162955.1 of Sander vitreus. Classification (NCBI taxonomy): domain Eukaryota; kingdom Metazoa; phylum Chordata; class Actinopteri; order Perciformes; family Percidae; genus Sander; species Sander vitreus. The sequence continues at coordinate 3,824,601 of NC_135877.1, read as the reverse complement.
TCCAAACAAAAGTGAGGAGATGTTTGACTTTTTAGGGATTTGTCTGACACTGGTATTTACTAGGGCTGCACGATATGAGGAAAATATCTCATTGGGATTATTGTGGACTGATATTGTGATTGCGATAGGATTCACGATGTTGGAGGAAATGATCATTTATTCATCATTAATCTCAGATGCACTGAAAAATATTAAAATGTAAAACACTGAAATGATCTCTTGAGTCTCGTGATTTGGATATTGCACTAGTCCATATTGCGATTTCAATAAAAATGTGATTAATTGTGCAGCCCTAGTATTTACACACTGGCCAAACTGGTGAAAAGACGGTGTGACACATAATGTGGAAACATCCATATACCAAGTGATGTCTCGATATATTTAATGTATACAAATGAGGTCAGTTGTACGGTTTTCTCAGCTCCTACCCTTCACTGAGCAGGGAGCCGTGTGCACGTTTGAGCTGCGCTTAGAAACATTTACAACCCTCACACAGGCGGGCTGGGTACGCACCTGTTCTCGCTCTCTGTGCTCTGGAACTGGCTGTAGAGCGTGCTGGTGCTCGGCCGACCGGCCGCGGGGGTGGAGGTGGCGCTGGCCTCGCAGTCCAGAGCCAGGTTGATGGAGGAGCCCACGCCGCTCTCCTGCAGGTACACGCCCTGAGAGCGCCGCTGGTGGCTCAGGTTGGACGACATCAGCAGGGAGCTGGAGAACGACGGCTGCCGGGGGAAGGGTTCAGGGAGAGTTTGAATCAACGAAGCAGAGGGAATGTTTTCAAAAGCGCGGGCCACTCCACAAGCAAAAACAGCATCGAAATGTGACATATCAACCTCAAGCAAGTCTTCTGCAAGATGCTTTACAAACCATACTGAAACACAGACAATGGCTCGCTGGGAGGTAGAAATCTAAAACCTTCAGTATACTTTAAAAACGATCGGTGGTGTTGAAAACGTGCTTGATTTGGATCTAAAACATGCAAACGTGGTCCTTTAAGTTCCTAACTGCATTCTGCTTTTTCACCAAAAGATGTCAGTGGAAAACTCCTGTCTTCATCTTTACTTCTGATTGAAAACGTTCAGTGTTTGCGTCACAGTTACTGGTTTAAGATCTTTGATTGGATGCAAGAAGAGATGGACTGGTCATTCAACAGATGTGTATCTCAAATGGCTTACACCATTCCAACAAAGGGTTTGTTTCTGGAATTTGGGTCCATTTTCTTTATTTCTTTAGAAATAATGCCCAACATGTGTGACATGATTTGATTTCATTAATGTGTTTTTTTTTGGTCCAGCAGTGTGTAGATGTTTTTTTGTTTGTTTGTTGGAGAAAAAAATTGTTAAGAGCCGTCTGTGCAGCATTTAAGTGCTTGTGTGGGGTGAAATACATTTTTTCTAATTGTCAATAACTATTATAACATTGTAAATAATTAAAAGCTTAAGACACATACAGTATGTGTAAATATATGTGAGCATTATTTCACAAATGAATGAATTTGATTATGCACACTGCAGCCCAAAGCCACAAGCTGTGGTTTAAGTACAGTTTGTGAAAGTCCTACCATATGGACTGTTTATATGTAGCGCTTTCCTAGTCTTAACGACTACTAAAAGCTCTTTAACATAGTACAGGAACCATTCACACACATTCACACACTGTGGCCGAGGCTGCCGTACAAGGTGCCACCTGCTCATCAGATAAACATTCACACACATTTACACTCCGATGGCGCAGCATCAGGGGCAACTCGGGGTTCAGTGTCTTGCCCAAGGACACTTCGACATGGGACTGCCTTCCAATTGACAGGCGACCGCTCTACCACTGAGCCACAGCTGCCCCTTTACCATAGAGTCCAGTGTTTCCTACTGACTGACATATATGTGTGGTCAAAGCTCCCACTTCAGCTTTGTTTGCATTCACAAGCTAATCTTCTGAACACACATGAATGCCACACTTCAGCAGAAAGATAAAGGTGCAGTACGTGATTCTGCACAAAGACTGTTGATATTTGAACTCAACTGCTAAACAAATACAACTCCCCCTTCAGAAGCCCCGCCCCGCAGATTTACGGACAGATAGCTACTGGTCGGCCGGCACATTCACATGCTGCCATCCCCCCCCCCCCCCCCCCCCAACATTCAGCTGTCGCCGCCTGTTGCTGATTGGCTGGAACAGTGTTCTGTGGCTCGTGCACTCCTTTCTGTTTGTTTTCCATTTACACAGCCAGGGCTGTGTATACCTTTTAGTTATAAACTTTTTCAGTTTAGCAGCTACAAACACACAACAAGATGTTTCTGGGTGGGGGAAAGTAAGCCGCTGGTCTCACCTTGCTTTCCAGTTTGGTCTCAGTCCTCTGCGCGTTCTTGATTTTATCCCACGTGTCCTTCCACTTCTCCGACGTCTGGCCGAGCTCCGCCTCCAGGCTCTGCAGGTCCTGCAGCAGCTTGGTGATGGCGTCGGGAACTACCTTGCTCAGGCTGTCGTAGCACGGCCACACGATGTGCCGCTGCGATTTGGGGCCGCTGCTGTCGGGTCTCTCCGGCGTCTCCTCCGCCACGCGCTCCTGCCGGCCCCTCAGCTCCCAGTCGTAGGAGGGCCCCTCCGACAGGGTCTCCTCCATGTAGAAGTCCCACACCTTCAGGTTGGAGTTGAAGGTGTACGGCCGCAGCACCTGGAACACACAATTACTCACTTTAAACTGACCGACCGACTTTGTTTCAATGCTTGTACGATGTTCACGGAATTAACTGGATTTTAGGGCTACGTTTGACTATTCTTTTATTTACTGAAGCTGGTCACTAGCGATTTTAAACTTTTTTTATTTAACCTTTATTTATACAGGTAATCTCATTGAGACACAGGGTCTCATTCTCAAGAGAGACCTGTTTGGGACGATGCACAACATCAGTTACAGACAAACAGATTACCAAGATTCACCAAATAGTACATACACTATTTGAACAAAAGTACCAAGTAGACTTAAAACACTAAAGTACTAAAAACAAGAACAAGATTCCAAAGATGTTTTCTCCAGTGCCCTTAAAATGAGTTTAAATCCCCTAGCGGGATCAAGCTGGACAATTATAGGTCCTGCTGCAGTGTATTCCAGCTTGAGGGGGCAGAAAAAGAGTACGAACTGATGGGACGTAGACGGTGACGAAGGCTGGGACTGCAGTAATTGCAGGACATGTAACTGGATGAATATGTTGACAGCAACCCAGGGATGGATTTGTAGATGAAGTTATACCAGTGCAAAAGTCTACGAATGGATAATGATGACCAACTGAGCAGAGTGTGCAATGATGGGTGAGGGGTTAACAACCAGTAATGAATCGTAGAGATCCGCGATAGACAGCGTCCAACATCCGCAGAGAGCTGGCAGACGCATTCATATAAACAATGTCACCATAATCCAGGAGAGGTGAGAACGTGGCGACAACGAGCCGTTTCCTGGCGATCACTGCGAGGCCTGATTTCACCTCAAAAGCTAGGAGCCTGGTCAAAGTGTTTGTACATGTCATGGATGTATAATAAGACCTGAACACAGCGACTGAGAAGGAGCCCTGATCGAATGATTTAATCGTGCGGCTCTTCTAGACTTTCCAAATGTTATCGGACCGAATGGATCAAATTCTGACAGGGAAATGAGTCGTTTTATGGGGGTTTTGACGCTCGAAAAAATGTGTCCGCTGATTTACAGATGTCTCTTTCTAAGTTAGTCTATGGGAAATAGCATTGTTGGGCCCCATGGCATCACATGACGGACACGGAAGTTGTAATTCCACTGTTTGGCCGCTACGTCAAATTGGCTTCAAAGCCCGGCGCACTTTCTGGGGGGCCTGGTTCACGTTGTGTCTTGTATACAGGAAGTGAACACATGGAATCAGCGGGTTGGGTGCAAGTGCAGCGGCCTCACCTCGTCGTCTTCAGGAGAGAACATGTAGTTGTAGAAGACGGGTGTTTTCTTGTTGAGTCTGTCGATGTAGTCCCACACAGACTTACACACCTGAGGGCTTCTCCTCTCACCTTTCTCCTCATACAGCACTCCTGCACACATGCACAGACAGAGAGACAGAGAGACAGACAGACGCACGCAAACACAGACAGACGGACAGACACACACACATAGCTTGTCAGGTAAACATACACTGTATCTATGAGTATTATATGACTGAGTTTCTGGAGCTAGACAAGTGTAAACAATAGCATTACTGAGACTAGGAAATGTCCTTACCCAGCTCGATGCGTTCGTAGTCGGAGTCGAGCAGGAAGGTGCGGAAGCGGTTGGACACATAGTGGTAGGCCAAGAACTTCAGGTAGTACTGACTGAACTCAAACTCCATGGGAAACTGCAGGTGGATCTGAGGGTGCGGGGACAGAGGAACACAGGTCAGGGTTACACTTTTAAGGGGCGGATATATACGTAGCTCAAAAAGGGACGCTGACATGCTTCCCTTTGTACTCCATACATGGGCATGTTCACATTAGATCACACACTGGATCAACGGGAGTGCATTTCCAGGATAATCGCCTGACATCTGGCGCCATGTCAGGCAATTATCACCTTCTGCTCTCTGTGTGTTGCTGTCCTCAAACTTTGTTTGTTTTTTGTGAAACAACAACAACAAGCTAAAAAATGGCAAGTTTTAAAAATGTTTTTGAATGGTGCAACAAGGCAGGCGTGCTTGGTTCTTTAAGGGAAGGATTGTAAAGTTTACAAAGAATATGTTTTTCGGCATTTACCCTCTAACTGGGACGTTTGGAACCAAAATGAGAAGATTGCTCAGGACAAAATACACACAGCGATACACTGGTAAGAACAAATGACGTTTAACCATGTATCCAGCTAATTTAAATACATACCTGCAAACTCAGAAGGGCTGAAAAAGGTGACATTTTATTCAGAGCCAACACTAAGAGCAGAAGTGCTTGGGGTGCTCCACACGCTGACTAGACACCAGTCCTATAATGCGAATGAGGAAATCGGGGAATTGTTGCAGACAATGTTTCCGGACAGCTGACGTTTTTTAGTTTGTTAGATTTTTATAATGAGTTTATGGTCTTAATGGCTACAGCATGATGTTCATTTTGTAAATTATGGCCCCATTTATTTTAAAACGGAAGATAAAGCTTCACACCGACCTGTCAATCATGGCTTAGCAATGTGAACCATGGCCCTGTATACATTAAAATAGACCTGAACCTTAGAGTGTTGTCTGTGTTTTCCTCTTAAACTTTGACCCTGTCACTGTGTATTTTCACTTTATCAAAGTTAACTGGAACATTTTGGTCGCCTGAAAAAAAATCTTTTTTTAGTGTAGTGCCAACAAAGCCTAAGAGAAAGTTTGCAGATTTTCTATACTGCCGTACATGCAGATGAATGGCGTCAGTAACGAGAGGTCTGCGTTTACTCGCTGGTAAATCTCTGCCAGATGACTTGCTTAAGAAGGGTTAAAAATCTTCCGGCCACTGCATAGTAAGGCAGAAAGCTCACATGCAGCGCTGCAGACCCACCTGGTGCACGCAGTCGAGGAACTGCAGGAACACGGGGGTGAAGCCGCTGTTCTGGCTGCCCAGCGTCTGCGCTCCACGGTGGCTGAATCTGTGGCCAAACGACAGCCATTCCTTCTCCACCAGCAGCCGGAAGCCGTCAAACGTCCGGTAATATGGATCAGACAGCAGCTGCACCAGGGACACCACCTGCACACACAGCACGCCCCACTCAGAGAACACTTCTCAGGAATGGAGTGGAAGTTGTGTAAAGGGTGTCGACCACAAACCTGTGTGGTGACGTCCCAGCCGTCCTCCAGGCTGACCATGACCGACGAGCCCGTATCCAGAAGCTCCACCACCAGCACAGACACCTGCAGCACTCTGTGTAACTGCGCACACACACACACACACACACACACACACACACACACACACACAAACACACACACAGTCAGTAAGAACACTGAAGATGACAGAATGAGCAGTAAATGTGCGGTGTCTCAGCAGGGAGCACCAACCAGAGCCATCCACTCCGACTCCTCCAGGCAGCGCAGGAAGCTCATGTTGGGGTCAGTGGTGGAGGAGCTGGGCACGCAGGCCTTCATCAGCTTCTTGAAGCTGTTCTTCACCTGCCGCACGTCGCACACCTCGATGGGAACCACCTCCCACTGCTGGAACGAGTCCTGCTTCCCTCCCTGAACACAACGAAACAGTCCAACAACAACCACGTCATTTCACAGCACAATTATTACTAACGATTCATTTCACTGTTGATTAATCTGCTGATTATTTTCTTACTCATCGTTTGGTCTATAAAATGTCAGAAAATAGTAAGATATACATCCCCGTTTCTCAAAGTCCAAGGTGATGCCTTTAAATGTCAGTCCAAAACCCCAAGATATTGCGATTTACAATACTGCGATATAATGGTATCATGAGTCTACCTGACTGATTATCTCAACTTAAACACACAAAGTTAAAGAGCATAAGCAATACATAAACAAAAAAATTTGCAATTTTTTTTTTTTTTTAATAACTTATTATTTTACAAAATGAAATAAAAAAAATCTTTTCAAAATAGACATTTTTGCTTTGCTCAACAGTACAAATGACATAAATAGAACAATAAATAAAAAAAATACAAACTCTCATTAAATGAAACATGTTGTATGCCCTTATAAACAATTACAAATAAGATTGGTGTAATACTGTCTGTAACTAACAGTCTGTCGGACAACTGACCGTCACAGCTCTAATTCATACACCCCTCTCTTCTTTTTCGTCTGCTTCCCTTTCTCCTCTTTGCTAACCTTTTATCTTTGTCTAGCCCTTAATCCCAGTTGACACTTTAAACATGGCGCTAATCAGTGTTGTCAGTTGTTACCTTGAGCTGGGCCTTGTCTCCAATGATGTAGAGGTAGGCCTTCTGCTGGCGGAGAAACAGCGCCTCGCCCGGCCCTCCGTTGGACTGCGGGGACTCTTTCCCCGCCAGGCGCGTCCCCACGTCTGGGTTGTAGGCACTTAGACGCCCGCTGCCCCGGATGCTGCCCCATTTACCTGCCATAAACACACACACACAAAGTTGCCTTTAAAGGAATCATGACGTGAAAACAGGAATCCTCAAAACGTATGTGGAAGCACCTTTCCATGTTCAACAGCCATTAAAGGATCATTCCGGTTTATTATAAGTCTATTTATAAGTTGTAATAAACTGGAATGATCCTTTAAAACACGCACATGTGTATAGTACGACGTCCACAGCTACTAATAGCCATGCTGCTACACAAGGCAGAAATGATTGAAAAGTACCCAGCCCAGTTTGTTACATCTAGCTCAGTGACAGCAACGTTACGATCAAAAGTTGTCGACTGATTGGCTGCTGACATTTAACAGAGAGAAGAATCAAACAGAAACAACAGACAAGACGTCAGACAGCAGAGCTGCAGCCGCGGCATGCACTCGCAGCCGCTCTCTGATGAACACAAGCAATACCAACAGACCATTAGTCCGCAGAGACAGGAACCACAGCAAACACACTGACGCTACTGTTAAAGAGAGATCTGATTGGTTAGACAGGAGTGGAGGGGGCGGGGCCTACTGTACCTCTAGAGGGGTTCCTGCCAGACACTTTGGGCTGAGAGAGGGAGATGACTTTCGCCCTTTGACCCAGAGCTGAGGCCAAACGACAGAGATGGCTAGTTAACCAACAACGCCACACAATGGAGGATGGTTTCACTCACTCCCTCACACACACAAGTTAGATTTCAGATTTTTTAAAGACCTTTTTAATACCACCTAGGATGAAATGTAATGCCAACTTCACGGCCATTTAATGGAAAATCAGTATGGATTTTAAGCCCAAGAAAAGAAGTATTTACCAAGTATTATTACCTGAATTAAATATAGCATTTTTGTTAAGCGTGTTTGTACTCTTAAGAACATAAAATGAATACAATATTTGTCACATTTAGAGCTCTTGTGCTTTGAAACAAAAAATACAAAATCAAGGAAATTTAAATGTTTCCCACACAAAATATTTATTTGTGACATTGCGGCATTTATTTTATTCTACGAAAAGACAAGAAAAAAAAAGGTGAGACCTTTGTATACCAAATTAAATACTTCTAAGGCCTTATTTTTTGGAATATGAAATTTAAGACTTTTTAATACTTTTAGGACCCCGAGGGAACCCTGACACACACACACACACACACACACCCACCCACCCCCTAAAGATGCAGTAACTCATACATCATCCTCCAGGTCCAGTCCCAGTTTCAGACTTGAAACACAATGCAAACACTTTGTTTTGAAATGGGGACTGCGACAGACTGACAGAGAAACTACAGGAGCCCCGTGGGGACGCACAGACATGTCTCACCTCCTCTGCTGAATGTCCCGGGAACATCCTCCCTGGTGCCCATCACCTGCTTCATCAGAGCACCGATCTTGGGCTGCCTCAGCTTGTCTGAGGAGTCTGTGGACAGGAGGCAGCATCAGCTGAGTGAGCCCACAGTCCCAGTCATATGTCATGTCAGAGTGTGTGTGTGTGTGTGTGTGTGTGTGTGTGTGTCCACCCACCGGAGGTGCTCATGTGTGTGGAGGTGAAGCCGCTGAGCGTGTTCCTGCCGCTGCTCTCGCTGTAAGAAGGCATGGAGCTGATGATGGCCTGCAGGTACTTCTCCTGCTCCAGACTGGTGGAGTCGGCCTGGGAGGGCCCTGCACACAACAGACAACACATCAACAAACTAGGAAAAAAAAAGAAGAAAAAAACAATTCTGATTCTAATCAATCTTCATTTGGATGATCCGACATTGATTCATAATAGGGTATATACCGTCTCTGCATCACACCCTCTGCACCACGGAAAGCACTCTTGTACTGACTGCTGTAGTGTGTTCATGTTAAATAAAAAATACATGAATGTACTGTCACTGCTTTGGGGTCAATTCTTTTTTTTTCTTTTTTAGAATTTATTTTTATTAATTTCTGTGGGTCATCATAACTTGGTTCCAGGAATTACATCAAATAAAGGCGAAACAACAAATAAAAAAATAAAAATAATAAATAAAAAAAAACAAAAAGAAAATAAATCAATAAAGACAGATTTCAAAATGTTATCAAAATCAGAGTTTCGTCAAAATTTCATCTCTATTTTTTATATACTATGCTTCCCTCAATACTTATTATTGATTATATCAACCCACCCTACCATCCGCCCACCTCTCCCACCCCCGTCCCCATTTACCCGCACATTGCTGGTCCTCATTCACCACAGAGCTCTCTCTCTCTCTCTCTCTCTCTCTCTCACACACACACACACACACACACACACACACACACACACTACATTTTAAACATATATCTGATGATGTGTTATCAAACTTGTTTATTTTATCTCTAGTGTAATATATTCTTGTCATTATCTTAAACCGTATTAGACGCAGATTTTCGTTAGTAGTTAATTTGTATGTTAGTGACAAGCTTTCTTTCCATTTTTCTTTAATGTCAACCCCTAGCTCTTCCGTCCATTTATTGTATATACTTTGTAATAATTCATCACTGCTTTTCCATGCTTATCAGTAAATTGTACATAGAGCCGATCAGCCTCCTTTTTTGTTTGTTGCTTTGGCTTAATAAGGTAGACATTTCAGGGCTAATGTTCTTTTCCAAGTCAAAACTGCAGGTAATCCAGTTTTTCAGTTGCATATACCTAAATAATTCTCCATCTTTTAGGTTATATTTACTTTTTAATTCACTAAATGGTGCAACAGTGTCGTAGTTTGTGACATCTGACAACTGCTTGATTCCACCTTTTATCCATGTTTCCCAGTAAAGCTGCGTGCTCTGTATATTTATTGATGGATTGCTCCAAATATGTATATGCCTGGGAAGCCCTATTTCCTGATGAAGAATTGTTTTTATTTTATTCCAGGCCTTTAATGTACTATCAATAACAAAGTTCGTTGATTTAATGTTGCCCTTAGAAAAAAGTAAAAACAGTAAACTGTTAGCACTAATATATACTACATATAAAATGACTGAGCTGCTACGTGATAAAACTCTAAGTTAGGGAGATTTAGACCCCCTTCTGCTCTTGAGTGATACAAAGGTTTCCTTTTCAATCTAGATGCTTTATTTGACAAAATGAACGAAGAAATTATTGAGTTTACCTCTTTAAAAAAGGTTTTAGGAGGCATTATAGGAATAGTTTGAAATTTAAATAAGAATTTTGGTAGCCACATCATCTTAAAGAGGTTTACTCTTCCTATTAAATTAATCTTCAAGTCTTGCCACTGCCTAACATCCTTCTTAAAGTCTTTCACAAGTGGAAGAAAGTCATCTTTATACAACTGGGTCTTATCATGGCTAATATAGATTCCAAGGTATTTTATATTCTTTTTCTGTATCCGAAATTGTGTGAGAATCTCCAAGTCCTTTTTACAAGAGTCTGTTGCCAACAGCTCCGTTTTTGCAATGTTCATAACCTGAGATCCATGAAAAGGTTGTAATTATTTTCATAACATGTGGAACTGAGGTAACTGCATTACTTAAGTAAAGTAATAAATCATCCGCGAATAGGCTCAATTTAAACTGTTTTTTTTTTACCAATCTCGATACCTCCTATCTCTTTTGTCTCTCAAATTTTTTGAGCCAAGGGTTCAATTGCTAATGCAAATAATGATGGTGAAAGAGACATCCTTGGGCAGTTCCTCTAGTTAATGAGAAAGGTTTTGATAGAATTCCGTTTGTATATACATATGCTTTAGGAGACTTGTACAGGGTTCTAATCATATTCATAAAATGTAATGGAAAATTGTATACCTCCAAAACTTTAAACAAGTAGGAGCATTCTAGTCTATCAAAAGCCTTTTCCGCATCAACTGCCATTAATGTTAAATCTATTTTATGTTTCTTTGCATATTGTGTGAGGGAGATACAAGTTCTAGTATTAGTTCTTAAATCCCTATGTTGTATAAAACCAGCTTGGTCGTAATGTATTAAGCTTGATAGAGTTTGTACCAGTCTATTATTCAAAATTGTGGTTATGATCTTCCTGTCACAGTTTATTAAGCTTATAGGCCTATAATCAGAAGGTACTTCGCAAGTCTTACCTGGTTTTGGTAGAACAGATATAGTCGCTTGATACATTGTTTCAGGAAGACTATTGTTTTTTGGCATCGAGTTAACCACTTCTGTGAATAAAGAATCAATTTTAGCCCAGAATGTGGTGTAAAATTCTACAGGAAAACTGTCCATTCCTGGAGCTTTTTTAGGGGAAAAGTTTTTTTTATAGCAGATTGTATTTCTATGTTGGTTATCTCCTTACTAAGATCTTCAATTTGCTCAAGAGAAAGACTTTTTAGGTTAATTGATTTTAAGAAAGGGAGAGGGTCCTGGTCTCTTATTTCTGAAGTATATCATTCTTCATAAAATGATCTAAATTCATTATTTATGGCCTGATTATTTGTGTGGACTTTGTTTGAGATCTCTTAAAACTATAGGTTTCCTTTTCAAAACTTTCTTTATTAATGAGGTCAGGTGCTTGCCTGATTTATTGGCAGCTATATCATTTATTTTGTTAGAATTATACTTAAAGTCCTCTGCTTTCTTAAGTAACAGACTGTCCAGTTTTAGTAATTTTATCTCTTCTCTCACTTTATCTAATTCCTTATCAAATTCTGCTTTCTTTTTTGACGCATATCCGATCATAACTCCTTTTAGGTATGTCTTAAAAGTATCCCGAACTATGTCAATACCCGGTCTGTCCTGGGGATCCCCGCTTTTCACATTTGTTTCTATAAATAGATCTACCGGTATATGGCTATTGGCATATTCCAGAAAGTCAGTATCCATTAGATATTTCCTATTCATTCTCCAGATCCTGTGAGACGTTATGTTTTCTTTAGGTGACAACACGCATGTCACTATAGCATGATCAGATATTACAATATCATTGATTTTACTCGTTACAACTCTATCTAATTCACTCCCTGAAATAAACAAATAATCAATTCGACTAGAGCTATTCTGCGCATGTGAAAAATATGTATTATCTGTTATATTAGGATGTAAGGTCCTCCATACATCCTGAAGGTCATTAGTAAATAAGAAATCGAGGAGTTTATTTGGCAGATTTACCTTTCTGGTTGTTGTTGAGCTGTCCTTTGAACTAAAAATATTATTCAAATCTTCCCCCAAATATAATGACCCCTGTTGGTGCACTGTCTAAGTCTGTATCTTGCTTAGAAAAGACGTATCAGATATAGGAGGTTTATAGACATTTATAAGAGTAAAAATCTCTCCAAACAATTCACACCTAACTACTAAGTACCTGCCATATTTATCTGGATGTTGTGAAAGTAGTTTGAAAGATAACCTTTTATTTATTAAAATGCCCACCCCTCTGCTCCTAGATGTAAGTGTTGCTTCAAAGGCTTCTCCTACCCATTGTCTCTTAAGGTACTCTATCTGTCCTGTTTTAAAATGAAGCTCCTGAAGAAAGAAAATGTCAGAGGATAATTTCCCTAAATGGTATAGGACCTTATGCTTTTTAGTAACTTCCTGTAACCCGTTTACATTCCAGGTCGCAATTTGTATTGTATTCGGAAGGTTTTGTGCAATACTTTTATAAGCCATAGAGTAATAAGCTAATCTCCCTTATAATGCTCCTCCAGCTACTGTCAACAGAACCCAACGTAAATTGATAAGACAAAACTAAAAAAGACACACATTCAAACATCCATTCATGCTCAAACACACAGACATTTATCACTCTGCTGCCCCCCCCCCCCCCCCCCCCAATCACCTTACAACCCTTAAACCTATTCCCTCCTAAGGATCTCTCAAAGAGCATACTTTGCTAAGGTTTAATTACCCCCTCCTTTGCATCGGGCCATGATCTATACATTCTATAACAAATGACTTGACTCATGAATGTACTGTAACTTCTTTGGGGTCAATTCTTAACATTCATATTTTAGCTAGAGGGTTCCTTGTACAATATCAAAGATAAATTGGTAATGTAACTGAAATATCCATAATCGCATCAATATTGAATCAAACCGGGACCTTATGAATCGGAATTGATTCAGGAAATCGGTGGAGATACCCAGCCCTAGAACAAACCTTTATGCTTCAGGTAACTCTTCAAAGGATTGCAGTTTGTCCTGTAATGAACTGAATTTCCACCTGGGGATCAATAAAGTATTTTAAATGGCTGATCTCTAGATCTTTTCGACAAGGGCTTGACAAAACATGCATCTTGCCTCTTAATCCGTGACCCCTGTCCTCCTTCCTACAAGGTCACTCCTCCGCTGGAGGAGCTCCGAGTGTTTATCTAGGCAGCTAACATTTAACGACTGGTGAGGAAATGAGTGGACATATGTATAAAGCAGGGCATTCCCCAAAAATTAACCAGCAACATTCCCTTGTAATATAAAGGTTCAATGTTGATGATGATGATGATCAACATGGTGCCTAAAATAGAGTATTTTACCTGAAGCAGGGGCATTAGGGGACTTGAAGAAGCCCACCACCCCCTTTGCGTGGAGGCCTGCAGATCGCAGCAGGACGGCCTTGGTTCGGGAATTCCTCCAGCAAACTACGGGGAAGCGATTCTGCCGGTAGCAGCGGCAGATTCTCTGTATAGTCGTGTCTGGGATGCTCTGAGGCACAATCAGCAGGCCGGGGTAGCTGTGAGACACACACACACACACACACACACACACACACACACACACACATTGTATAAAGCACTGAAGAGATTCTGTCTATACATGACTCCATCCTCTAACCCCTCATAGTGCATGCTGTCTTCCATTGCTCTCTCACCTCCTGCAGACGGTGTACATGCGGTTGACGGTGGAAATCCTAAAAGGCTCGTTTTTAGAACGCGTCAGGCTGTTACTGAGTGTGCCCAGACCCAGGCGCTGGTAGTCGCGGCAACAGGCGCGCTCCACGACGTTGCTCATGGTCTGTCTGTCGGATGAGCGCATGGTGGAGGAGAGGGTGAGGGAGCTCTGGTCCACTTCCTCTGAAACTGTGAAGGCACACGGGACAACTCACGGCATTAACAACAGTTCCACAGCTCACACACCTGTGGTAGTTGTCTCCAGCTGAGCTGGGTACCTTAAGGAAATGCCATTTGTGTGTAAAATGACTAGGGATGTTAACCATTAACCGACAATAATAATAATTTTGACCGATTAATACAATCAGTTAAACAGTTCTGAAAAAAGAAACTTATTAAAAAGGTTTTTTTTGCATTGTAAATTAAAATAGGCTATACAATATATTTCCTAACTACTAGTTAACTTGCTGGTCCTCTGCTGGATGGCGCTCACAGACACATGCCACTATATTGATGAGGACCGGCGGTCCTACACACAGAGTATGCCGTTCCAGGAAAGTGGCTGCATGTGTCCACGACAATGCACGTAACATTGTGGCTGCACAACCGCTACAAGTCCGCAGCTATCCGCGGAAAGTATCTTTGAGCCTCCTGGACAGGTGAACTGGGACTCCTATCCTGCTTGTTTGTTTACGGTTAGCAATCGTTAACAAGGATCGACTATCAGTCAGAAAAAAAACCCTCTGAATTAGCATGCCTAAAAATTACATAGCGACACCAGACACAGAGAATGAACACACTTTCTAAGGAGGCCTGAAAAGAGCATTTGACAGTGCTTACCCGAAATTTCATCCTCATCCAGCTCTGACTGGAAGCTGCTCCTGTTTTCCCAGGTGGGGGGAGAATACTTCTTCTTGGTCACATACTGCCGGCCGATGGTCCTCTTGGCACTCTTCACCAGGTTTTTGGAAAGTGTCCTGACAAAGACACGGGGGGAGAAAGAGAAGGGAAAGTTGAACATCACTGTTCTGGTTCAACAGTATATCCCATTCAAAGTCACTTGGCATCCACTTCCTGTTGGGTCTTTTAGCACGCACGCACGCACACACACACACACACACACACACACACACACACACACACACACACACACACACACACACACACACACACACACACACACACACACACACACACACACACACACACACACACACACACACACACATTTAGATTTGAAAGCAGTGTCCAACCCCAGCTGACAATAAGCTGAGTGTGCCGCTGGTTTAGCATGCCACACGGCAACAGTCTGAAGTAATGTGTCTGAATGGAGGATGGAAACAACAGGGCCCATAAAACGGCTGCCACATTTTCCTCTGATGAATTATTCAAAGGCTTCTCTCGCGCTCCTTTCATTCTCCAGGAAATGAACCAGGAAGGTCACTGTGATTCAAATAATAATAAAAAAAAGCAATCTTTTCTCAATGCATGATACTCATGATACTCTTCCATGGAGGGTGCAAAATTTACTTTTTCGTCCATGAGCCAAATTTTACCAGCTACTTTTGTCTGGCGAGTGAAGCAAATCCACCTGCCACTTGCATATTTTACCACCAATTGGCTAGTAAGGTACTACACAATTTAGTACCTTGCTTCCATGTTGTTGCTCTGAGAGCTCCAATCGGTTCTCCTGCAGCAGTTAAAGCAGAGTGGGACGCTAGCAGATGAAACTGAAAAGTATCATGTGGATGACACGGAGCCAAAGCTCAGAGATAAATGTGACTAGATGCAGCCAGTCGGGAATAAAAAAAATAAATAAAAAAAAAGCTACTTTGCACTCACTCCCTGCAAACCTGAGAGCCTGTTTTCACACTCTCGCGTGACAGAAGTGACGATACATGCACGCACATGATGAAACAGACAACATGGAATAGAATAAAGGCATCTCCTGACCTGGTTTCTGTAGCTGCAGTTGCTCCTGCAGGAAAACCTTCCTTGTTTTGCACACATTGTTTAGGTTCATACAGCCAAATGACGGGGGAACCACAAACCCAGACATGTATTTAAGTGGCTTGTGTTTTGTGCAGGTTTGCAGTAACATCGGCTAAGAATAGCGTTGTAGACAGACTTCTTTTGTACTCTCAATCTTATAGACTATAATGAGCCTTGAACTGCTGCTTGAGTGTTTGTTAACAATGCGATGCAGTCCACAGTCAGTAGTCTAGGCTAGTTTTAAACTTTGCACATCAATGTGATCTGCCAACAGGGTGTCATCTCTTATCTTTCCAGAGTTCTCCTTTCCCTGACGGAGTAACAACATTTTCACTTTTTAGAAGAGGCTTGGCATGTAATAAGCCTTTAACTTTTTTCTAGACTAGGTATCCAGCTAAGTGGCTAAGCAGTGGGGGTCACATGGGGGGTAAGCCAAAAAACACAGCAGCGACCTGCGGCGAAAAGTTGAGACGCATTCAACATTTGGAGAAACGCAACCCGACGTCACGCTGCGGCGGTCAGCCATGTAATCGGCGATCAGAGTCAGTCCACTTTGAGGCGGTGTGAGAGTCCCGTACAGGAAACAGGAAACATCCATGGCTCTATCGCTGCCACAACAACGTTTTAAACAAAGCAACAACAAAGCACAGTCACCCCAGCTGTTTTCTTTCTCCGTGAAACGAAGCTGCTTTCAAGTGTGGTCGGAAATGTCAAGATCTATAAACGATCTGACGCAAGGCAGTAACTGTGACATATAAAGTCTACTTGTGCTACATTTGGGGGTTAAAGAACACAACAGGACGTCACACAAATGGGCCGTTTAAGTGACACTCCCGCCACCGCGCAACGGGCCCTTAGCCTGGTGAAATATGGGCTGAGCATTCTTGAGCTCGAGGTGTAAATGCAACAGCTGGGGTACAGATGTGAAGCATCATCTGTGTCACCTGGTGAGTTACTGTACGGTAATGAACACGCTGTGCTTGACTCACAGGGTGTTGTGGGGGATTTAACAGCCTGTCGCTTCCTTGACAGACACAGTGCTTGTGTTGCTGATGGATGGATCATCTTCTTAGGTTTTGAGTTTCTCTTGCATATAATGTCATAGAAATTGTCCTACTTGTTCTCTTAAAAAGCATAGTCGCTCGGTGTGTTGAATCTGAAGACACAGAGTCTCTGTCCTCAGACAGGAGAGGTTTTGAGCCATGCATGCTACACAATACATTTCCTTTGTTTTTTCCAAAAATAAGTCCACAAGTCGCTGTCTTCTGACCATTTGTATAGAAAACATGATCCTTTGATGCTGTGGCAGTTTTGACCTTATGTCTCTCAGCTAAAATCCCTCTGACTAATGTCATTAAAATCTTCAATTTAAAATATGTATTTCTCGCAATAAACATTTTATGTACTGACAAATACATTCATTCTGCATGGGTGGTTCCTTACCTGAGTGACTGGTTTTTGTCCTTGGTCTTGTGCTCCACCACCATCTTCCCGCACTGACCCACAGTGAAGGCGAAGGTGCCCTGGACGTGCTGAGGATAGCGCAGCTTGTGCATGTGCTTCCTGAAAACCTCAGCCAGGTCTGACGCGACCTCCTCGTCAAACGCAATCTTCATCAGCTACAGACAGACAGAGAAACAGTGAAATCAGTACAGTAAGCAAAGAAAAGAACGGGATATTTGCTATAGGAGTTGAAAACGCAAAGCTAGGTTTTTGCTAGGTATGCCTGTCGTTTCAGGCACGAGGGCTCCGCAAGTTGTCGCAGCGCGTGGTCGTGCACCTCTGAACTTTTATAACTCGGCGCGCGCTGCGCTTTCAGCTCAAAATGGCCTGCTGGGAAGACAGACCAAACAGCCTCACCTGTACAAACATCTGTATGGTTCTTCATGTACAGACCACAGTCTTGAATATGTGGTCAGAGAGAGATACCACACTGGGATAAGAAAAAACATTTTGCTGAAGAGTGTGGAAAAACATGAGGGGTCGCTTTGTCGAAGCCAAAAACAACGGCTTCATGGAACGAGTGTTACAGACAGACAGTAGTTTCGATTGGGAGATGAACGACACGTTAATGATTAGAGTAGGTAAATGCAACGTTTGGCTGGTACGTCGGTGTTTATCATGTCTTTACTACTGTTGCCAGGCTGCCTGCTTTCCTTTCCTTGACTGCTCTCTTCTTCTCCCTTCTACTTCTTGCTTATTCACAGATTATTTTGTTTGTACGTCCCCTGGTGTTTCGGAGAATACTGCAACGAACAATGCGTTGAGCATAAACATCTCCGTTCATTAGCGTCTCAGTACATAAACGTCTCCATGCATGCCACGGTGTTAAGAGTACAGTACAGATAAAGAGTACCTGGAAGGTGCAGGAGCGCAGCTGTAGCCCCTCCTGGACAAACTGATCCATTGGTATAGTGACCGAGATCCTCTTCTCCTTAGTCAGAGAGGCAATGGGGAAGGAGCGAGTCACTACCTGCTCCCCCACTGCAGGAGGAAGACACAGACAAAGAGCAGGGTTTAGAGGACCCACAGACCCGCGTGTGTGCGTGTGTGTGTGTGTGCGCGCGCATGCGCGCGCCTTGGTGCGCGTGTGTGACCAGCCTGGTTAATGTCTCAATCACTGTAGCTTTGCTTTTCATCAATCATATGAATGGATAATAATCATAAAAATGTGTTTACTCAAATTTTCTGAAATTATTATTTCAGCAACAATTCCTTATAAAGCTGTGGTAGCCAGTCTATTTTTGGCAAACATTCCATAATAACCTTTCAGCAATTTGTAGTTCAAGTGTTTACAAAGAAAACTAGACTTCTATACCTCCTCTTGGTTCTGTTTTCAGGCTTTAGCCTATTCCCTATTTAGTGTGTGTGTGTGTGTGTGTGTGTGTGTGTGTGTGTGTGTGTGTGTTCTTGTTGAACTATATTCATTCGTGGGGTCCAAAAACCGGGAATACAGTATACTTGTGGGGTCCGGACAGCCTTGTGGGGCCAAAATGCTGGGCCCCACAAGTTTAAAGGTCTGTTTGAGGGTTAAGACTTGGTTTTAGGATTAGGTTCTGGTTAGGGTGAGGGTTAAGGTTAGGCATTTAGTTGTGATGGTTAAGGTTAGGGTGAGACGCACTGTGTGTGTGTGTGTGTGTGTGTGTGTGTGTGTGTGTGTGCATGCCTGTGTGTGTGTGTGTGTGTGTTAGTGCGAGTGTGTGCATCATCTCTCACCCAGTGGGTCGTTGGGCGTGCCCTTGAAGATGAGCCGGTAGTTGGTGAGGAAGATGGCGCCCTCAGCAGGGAGCAGAGGCGGACCTCCCATCAGCCCCGTGGCCTCCTCGCGGCCGTCGGGGATCAGGTGGACCCGCATGCCGTCCATCACCAGCTCCTCCCCGGGCAACAGCGTCGGCCTCAGCAGCTTGGGCTGCACACAGACAGAAAGAGAGGAGGGAGATTAAGGACGACGTTAAATTAAAAATATTTGTAAAATAATTTCTGCGAAGCTGCCAATTTGCCATAGAATTCATCAGGATCTCTAACTGTAATGACCGTCTGCATTACGGTTGGGCATCGTTTGGATTTTAACAGATTCTGATTCCGATTCTTCCTTTCAATTCCGGTTTTTATCGATTCTCGATTCCAATTCTCTGAGGGGTGGAGTTGAAACGGGTCACGTGCTTATTTCACAAATAAGAGGAAAGTTTTATTTTGATTCAATGGTGGGTTGCAGTTTTACCGGGCTTTTTCAATGTAAAATAAAGCCAGACTAGAGCTCCGCTTACTGTGCTCCATGGCTGCAACACAACAAGAGCCTGGCCGCTACGGAAACTAAAACTTGCGCATATTAAATTTGGAACCCATGATCAGATTTGAAACCAAATCTTCCAAACGATTCCAAACGATTCCAATAAAGAAACGATTCCAAGTAGGGATCGGTTCTCGCTGCCCAATCCTAGTCTGCATCGCCTGATATTTCAGTGCAAACCCTGCGTACACATTTCAGTCTAGCAGGATAATAAGGCTGCACAATGATGCACCAGTATTTTCCCGATATTCATTCTGCAGCAGCACACCACTGCTCTCCTGTTTTACCGAGAGCGGGTACGGCTAAAATACATGGCCACGGACACATCGGCTGCAGCACGTCCGCAGCAGAGCGCGTCTATACTCGACTCAAACTGCTACACTGACCACGAGAGCCGCGCGGGAAACACACTGCACACACACGAGAGCGAAGGAGAGACCGGTAAACAGGCTCGGTAATAAACAACACGCTAACATGCCCAAGGATTCTGTGTTTTAAGCAAGTGCTGTGCGGTGGATCTAATTTATAACAATGTGTTACTGATATATACAATAATTTCATAGTCTAAAGTTCCTTCAAATAGTTAAAGAAGCTTTAAAGAAAAGAAACATGAAAGGGTTACATTTGAGAATGTACACTGTACACTAAAATGACCCTGAAAATGTTTATTTAAGAAACAAATCCCTCTAAGACTGTGGTTCCAGAACCCCCTAAGGGTGTTCAGATGAATCTAAGGGGTCACGAGAAGCAGTAAACAAGTTAAACCTTTATAGTTTTACCCCTTTGGGCCTTTGGAATTATTCCGATAAAGTCTTAAAAAAAGAGAAAATCACTCTAAACTTCACACAACCCCTTGCAGCCTGGGATGAGGGGTCCCAAGTAGACACAGCTTTGAATGTATGGGTCACAAGCAAAAAAGGCTGCTCCAAACTGCATGATGTTCCAGTGGGAACCCTGTTAAGTTATTTGGGCCCAGCAAGGATTATACAACTGAATAATTCTACACTAAAGCGATGCTGAAAGTTTGCAGCTAACACTCGTTACCGTTATTCATTTATGAAATGGGTGGAACATGCAGCACTAATTAGACGTGGCACCTACAACTGTAATATACCATAAAACACCAGTAATCGTGTATGCTGTATATACATTTCATGACCAAACAATCACTCCACAATCTCAAAATGTCATGCGAATCACAAGCATGCTGAGGTTAGTGGCTGGCTGACCTGCACTGTTTGGGAAGTTTAGACCAACAACAAAAAAAAAGACAGAGGCTGATACTGAAATGATTGTTGCATAACACACATGTTCTGGATTGGTGGGATCTTGGCAGAGATGATGTTAGAAACTAAAAGATAAATACACAGAAATAAAAGTATAATAATATTGATTTGGGTGTGTTTATGCAATGGGATGTTCATTCCATATTTAAAAAAATAAAAAATAAGGACTGTGTTGTTTTGAACAGTCCCTGAGGATCCAAAGCTTGACTACAGGGCTCTATGGGCTGCTGAGCCTTTCTGAATACCAACAGTATGAAATACGATGCTGGCTTTGTCCTCTGCCCCCTTTACATCACTTCCTGTCCCCCAGTGAGGCCCCGGGGAGCTTCCTAAGGAACTCCACCTGTGATAGGAAATGAATTACAACTTTGGCAACCCGTTTCCTAATCTGTTACACAACACCTACTGCCACACACGTCTGTCACTGCCACTGCAGCTGGCCACCACATGACAGAAAAAGGGCAGAGCTTCCTCTGTGGGCATTTAACTGCTGAGACTTGAATAGCTGTGAATTTCACACAAATGTTTCTGCTCAGCCCTCAATCTCATATCCACTAGCTGCACTGAGCATGCAGCTCACGACATGAACTTGCACGCTACAAGAGAACATTGTGACGGGACATTGTGGAACGACATTACATTTAGTTTAGTCAATTTGACAAAACATGTCACATTAAGTCAGCGTCCCTCTCCAACACACTGCACGCAGGACCAACAGCACCCTTCAGACTGAAGGCACTCAACTCTGCAGGGCCTCGGGGAGCTACAGCAGCCAGGCTGAGCTCCACCTGGGCCTCTGAGACCAAACAGCACAACAAGGGAGCGCAATCACCAGGCATGCACTGCTTAGGCGTGCTGTGAGTCACACAGTTCTGTCTCTGGCGGACAGACGTACCTGCTGTGACACTGTGAGCCTGAGCTGTAGGGATTGGTGGAGAGGGGAGTGGGCGTGGCTGGCGGGGGCTCTGCATGGCCTTTGTCCAGTGGAACGTAAAAATAGGAATTGGTTACCTTTTGGATCGGAGGCAGTCTCTTACTCTCCCGGTGGACTGCGTCTAACGTCTCGATGTGCATCTGAACAATGTCTGCAAAGAGGCGGACAGAAAGCATAGCAATAAAGTGACACATTTTGCCATGACGTTTGGTTGTGATGCTCTTCTGCGATACAAAGAGAGATCAGTGAGTGTGGCAGGTCTCGGTGGCTCTGTACCTGGGATCATGGCGTGGAGAGCCTTCAGGTGCTCGTTGGTCACGCCGCTCTCGTTACACACTTTGTCTACGAAGCGATTAATGAAGCGTACCACCGAGTTAGCCACGTCGGAGCTCTCGGCGTCTTCGAAGCCACTCTCTGTGTCGTAGCTCTCCGCCATGCTGCCTGCAATACTGCAAGACAAAAAGAACGGCTTTAAACATTTATGTTTCTAAATTGTAAATGACCAGCTTTAGAAAAAAAAACAACAACAACTATTTTAACATTTTTACTTCTATCTGCAATGAAAAATGAATATTGGATGAAATGATATTCACTTAACTGATTGCTGATAGCAGATCGGAAATAAATGATATCAGTTTTTAGAGGCAGGAGATATCCTTTATCACTTACTCATCAGGATGAGCTCGCCCAATGATTTGGGGATTTTAAAATAAAAGGTTCATCTTTATAAATGTTAAAGTGCTCATATTATACTTGGTGGGGACAAAATGTATTATGTAGTATTATTATTTTCCATAGGATATTGAAGTTCATGCTGAAGTGTTTTGGCATGGCTGTCCGAGTGGCTCTATATCTATGGAATTGAAAGGAGGATTTAATTCTTGCATGTTTTGTGTTGTTGTGTATGATCAAAAAACATCCCCCCCCCTCTGCTTTTTTCACAAATCGCACCCTGGTTATATGTTATAGTGATAATAACTATATTGTCCAGCCCTTCTCCCAGAGAAGGCGACCCTTAAGAGCTAGCCACAGAGCAGTTATTTTTAAGTTTTCACTCCCGACCCCACTGAAGGCTGACCGCTGGCTGGTACCTGTTTATGACGTACCTGTTTGTGACGTAGCTGTTGCTGACGCTTTCCACGTCGCCCAGGCCGGAGCTCCTCAGCAGCCGGTTCTTGCTGGTGTCCAGCGGCAGCAGCAGGTAGCTCATCCTGTTGGCGTAGTGGATGGCCTGGCTGAACACCGTGCTCTCCTCCTTCTGCACGCGCTCCGTCTGCAGCTCCTTGCTGAGCGTCGGCCACAGGCGGCTCTGCTCCGATGCCAGCTCCAGGGCGCTGATCTCCCGCCGACTGCCTGACCCATCCAGCTGCTCCTGAGAACAAATCACACGAGGTCCGTCAACCATTAATCATCTCGAGGCCAAAGTGGTATTCGGCTCAGCAGGCTGGCACACGGACTCATTAGTCTACCAGCTGTGGTGGCAGATTGCTTTAAAAGGAAATCACCAAAAGTTTTGAACAATGTTCAAGACCATCAATCATCATTTCTTTTGGAATTTTGGATACAGCAGTATCATGCCTTTTTTTCTATTTAAAGCTCAGTGCCTGTGGGCTGGACATTTTCCTGTGCTCTTGTCAATAAAATAAATGATATGTCTGTCAGGAAAGTACTGATATTTTTATTTATTGGAATTGTTTATATTATTATTATAACTTTAGCTTTTGTGATAAATAATCTGTGTTTGACTGTTCAATGTTCCATGCTTATTAAAAGAAAAACACGTATTGCTGGCAATTCATATCCATGTTCTCATCCTTGCATAAGTAATATATATAGAGTTTGGATGGTGTCGCATGTTATAATGCTCCATGACACAGTGAATACTGAAACTGAACTAAACTAAAAAAATAAATAAAAAACCGCAAAATTGAATCGGAATCTCAATATCTGGCAGAAAAATGGCCATTAGATTTTGTTCCCCAAATCGTTCAGCCGTAGTAGCATATTGAGTGGAACGTAGGTGCTCACAGAGTTGTTGTGCTGCTCTCCCTCTTCTGTCTCCAGGTACAGAGCTCGGATGTGGCTCTGAACGTCGCTGTAGAACATGGCCTCCCAGAACTGCATCGTGGTCCACACCATGTGCTCCTGGACGCAGCTGTAGGCAAACTGAGTGATGCCCGCGCCCATTTTCTGTCACACACACACAGGAAGAGAAGTTTATGAGGGAGACGAGCCACTTGACATGTCTGAACACTCAGAACTATACTAGAGTATTCATGTTCAGCCATCCCACGATCTCAAAATCCCCTCACTCATTCAGTTGTTAAAACCAAGAGGGCACACTGGATCTCTACTGACTTCATGGGTTTCTTAGCTGTGGCTAAGGCTGAATGTGGGCCACGTGGAAGGACTTTGGCGATGCGGGTTAGGAACTTACCCTGCAGAAGGCTGTGACCAGTGGAAGGAGGGCAGCTGCAATACCATGTTCATCTATATGCGAGCAGTCCTGAACAGAAACAGATAAGCAACCAATGATGTGACAACTTGTGAACCATAAAACACAACTTCATTCAAAATCATCTGAGGCTAATTATTGAACTATTTATTGTATCCGCTTTCAATTTTGTCCTCTTTACACTGTATCTTTAAACAGCACATATCTTAAAATCTGATACTCGTAGAGCTTCTAAATGACTTCTCCTTTGGCATCATAATCAAAAAGATAGTCAGTGTGTTGTCCTAGTGTGTTCAGCCATGCTAGGATGAATGCTAATGAAACCTCTGATCAGAAAGCGGGCAGCACATCAGCGCCCGGTGAAAGATAAACTACTCAAATAACAAAAAGGAGTAGGCCTACACATTATGAAGAAAGGAGAAATCATATTTAAAATAGGGCTGTCAATGTGTGGCCGCGTTAGCTCAGCTGGTAGAGCAGGCGCACATATATAGAGGTTTACTCCTCCACGCAGAGGCCGTGGGCTCGATTCCGACCTCTGCTGCATGTCGTCCCCCCCGCTCTCTCCTCTTTCATGTCTTCATCTGTCCTGTGAAAATAAAGGCCTAAAATGCCCCCAAAAAATAATCTTAAAAAAAAAAAACATAGGGCTGTCAAGCGATTTAAATATTTAATCACGATTGCGCATGATTGTCTATAGTAACTCGCGATTAATCACACATTTTTTATCTCTTCTATATGTGCTGTTGTTTCAATGTTTTTAATGCTTATGTATGTGAGCCGACAAATATGCCTTGCTTTATGCAAATGTTTATTATTATCGCAACAATCCAAAACAATGACAAATACTGTCTAGAATATTCTCTGGAACAACATTAATACTGTATGCTCAAAAAATATGCTGAAAGTAAAATATGGCAAACCCAAGCCCATCAAGCAACAACAGATATGACTACATGACATTTTATCCAGTGTGGTGTGTCTTTTGCGAGGCGGACGAGGGGGGAGGGGGTGTGCTTGGCCAGCATGTTGGTATCTGAGACTGGATGTACTCCCGTGGTAACATTGACAGTACATGCTAATAACTTTAGTCTTGTGGAGAGAACCATCTGGAAGGGCTTTGAAACTCAACTGGCCATTCTAAAGACCCTTTTCTTTATCCAGAAACTCTGCTCAAGGAGCTTTGTTTCTGTTAGCCATCCACAACAAAGATCAACGTTACTGCCGCATCGCTTCCTGATTTTGGAGTGGACCGAGGCCCAAATCACGAACGTACGTGCGTTAATCGAGCGTCAAACAAATGGTGGCGTTGAAAGGAATATGCGTTAACTGGTTATTATCATGTTCATTTTGACAGCCCTACTATGAAATAGAAACATCTGATGGCGCTTTTCCATTACGTGGTACCTGCTTGACTCGACTCTACTCTACTTTTTTGGTTTTCCATTACGAAAAAAAGTACCTGGTACCTGCTAACAGGTACTTTTTTTTAGTACCACCTCAGTCGAGGTTCCAAGCGAGCTGAGCCGATACCAAAAGGTGACGTGAAAGCGACAGACGGGTGTCCTGAACAAACCTGCCATTTTAAAATAGTTTAGCCAGCTGTGTTTTTTTTTTGCTGCCTCCAGCTTCATTTGAAACTAAATGTGTCTTCTGGCAACAACAACACACCTCCCACGTTCTGTGTGTGTGTCGCGTTAGGTCACGGCGGTTTACTGCGGAGCCGCTATGACGACCAGCCACGCTGAGGCGGTACTAAAATCTGTAATGGAAAACGGACGCACAGTGTGTCGAGTCGAGGCGAGTCGAGCAGGTACCATGTAATGGAAAAACGACTTTGAGTTTCCGGCGGAGACACTAACATCGGTGCACCGAAGAGAGCGGGGAAGAAATAAACAGTAAAGTGAGGTGGCAGCAAATGTACAGTGTTGGTTTCAGTGTGTCTTCGAATAAATGCTCAAATCAAGACCAATATTTAAACAGTGGCGTCGAGGACGCACTGCAGGCTGCGGCTGATAATAATACATAATACACTGTCACAGAAGACACGGCAACCTTACTTTTACGGTCTGTGGTTGCGACATAAGGTCACAGCGATGCCTGTAGTAATATCACACATTTTCGTGAATTCAGGTACATTTTATGAACCAAATAAATATAAGGTTGTTGTCTACCAGCGGTCCCTGGGGACGCCGATACCGCCGCCTTTGCCAGGCAGCGGCGGCGCACCGAGCTCCAGGGAGCCGGGGATGAGAGCAGGCGGGCGGGTGTCCCATCTGAGCAGAGCACCGAAACAAAAACACTGACACATCACTGACAGTATGACAGGTACATCCAAAACACAACATTCACTCTCAGTGGTTTCTGTGACATGAGAAATACTTTCAAAAATACAAAAAAAAAAAAAACACACACACAGAGCCAAGGAATGGTAGCCCCGCCGAGTGGAAGAGATCACGCCACACCACCGCCCCAGCCGCGTGGAACTAATCTCTCCGCAGTGTCACCTGCCGTGCCATGTTATAAATTCAGATGGATTGTGATTGGCTGTCAGTGTTTATATATATATATATATATATATATATATAGTCTCTCTGAAAGCGATCCCAGCGATGCGGTTCGCTCGTCGTCATTATAGTTGTGGTGTGGACTTCACCATGGAATTGAGTTAGAACAATTTTTGTAACTAAATATTTGTAGTTATCGTTCTTGTTGCGGACGGCCCTCAATCCTAGAACAACAAATACTTATTGCATAGCAATAGCATAGCATGATTACATTAAATGAGCTGTCCTCAATTATTTGTCTCAAACATATCTTTACTATGTCATGAGATGTGCTACTTCAGTACACAACAAACAAATATGACTGGGACCACTACAGATGAACTTTTAAGATCTATATTCACATTATAGAAACCAGGAGGAAACTAGGATTTGGCCTCGTTTTATTCGCTATACCACACACTACCGGTCAAAAGTTTGGGGTCACTTAGAAATGTCCATTCCACTCCATTCCAGACAGAATACCAGCTGAGATCAGTTGCATTTTATTTTAACCAGGGCAGCGGTTTTCAGATTACAATATGTGCTTACATAATTGCGAAAGGGTTCTCCAATGTTTTCTCAGTTAGCCTTTTAAAATGATATCAGATTAGTAAACAGAATGGGCCTTTGGAACATTGGATGAATGGTTGCTGATAATGGCCAATGTAGATATTGCATTAAAGATCAGCCACTTATTCAACAGTCTAGAACCCTTTTGCAATTATGTAAGCACATAATGTAATCTGAAAACTGCTGCCTTGGTTGAAAAAAAACAATGCAACTGATCTCAGCTGGTATTCTGTCTATAATGGAGTGGAATGGAAATTTCTAAGTGACAACCAAACTTTTGACCGGTAGCGCATATTTGAGTGATATTCTAGTATTTGCTGGCTCACCTGTAAGGTGCAGTTCATCATTCGGACAATGTAGTCAAACTGCTGGTCATCCAGCACAGCTCGGTTCTGCAGGACGTGCTGATTGAGCTCCTGGGTCAAACAAATCCGGGCTGCCCGACCCTTCAGCGCCCGCAGTACAGCTGGCATTAACTGGACAGAGGAGATGACAACAACAACAGCTGAATCACGCAGAAAAAATACACATTTCAAAATAAACAGAGTCAATTCTTGAGGGAAAAGACAATAGAAGCCAGTAGGGCTGGATCTGAATATTTGAATATTAGATGGGTAGGTATTCGTATTTTGGGATTTGAATAGTCGTGTTTAAAAAAAAAAAAAAAAAGTGCGAGTCCCGTTAACGTTACTGTAAACAGGAAACATCACTGGCTATCGCTTCCACAAAAAAGTGATGAAGGTTAAAAAACAAAACACTGAACTGAAGAGTTTGTGTAACAAACAGGTGACTGTGTCTTGTAACAACAAAGAAAAGTCGCTTCAACTCTCGCTTCATCTCTTTTCTTTTTCTTCGCTGCCTTCAAGTGATGCCTTCAATGTGCTGTCGGGAATAACAGCCTGTAAGCGTGGTTTGCTGGTGGAATCACAGAAGAAGTGTGGAGAATTGAGTCAGTAATCCGCTTCTGTAAAAAACGGGAGACTGAGAAAGACTTTTTTTGACTTGTTGCCAAGGGCTGGCAAGCTACTAGACATTCTCTGGACGGACAGTGGTGAGTGGCCACGCCATCTTGGTTTGAAAGTGCCGGCATCCAGGCAGTCTGGCGGTGCGTCTGTGGCACAGGGCGTGTGTAATTAAAGACAGCAATCACTACAAGCTGATGTACATGATTGGAGTAAGGTAATCAGGATAAATACCGATCCCCGATCAGTTATAAAAAATGCCAAAATCGGCTCCGATCCGATACTGTGATCGGGACCTCCCTACTAGAAGCTAAAATGAACGTTGAGGTGTTTTGGTTCTGCTAAGTAGGTATGCAGTGTTTTGTGTGTGTCCTGTCAGTCTGGTCATGCAGGGAGGAGTCACCCCTACCTTCTTGGCCTCCAGCATCTTGTTCTCGAAGATGTACGTGATGCAGTTCCTGACCACCTCCAGCCTGCGAGCGCTGTTGGCCATCACGATGCCGTTCCTGTCCACGGTGTCTCCTGTGGAGACATGGGAGAATGATCAGACACTCATCCCAGTCACAGTCATTCATCACTGGGGACGGACCTCGACCCCATTAAACACACACTGTGAGACAGACTGTTCACACAGGAAGTTTGGGTTGAAAGTGAAAGATATATTCAACTTGGCGTCGCCCGCTGTCTTACAACAGACTTCTGACAAGTGTTCACCACCTTCGCTCTAACCAACGCCACGTGGCTTTTTAACCATCTGAGGTCTTAAGTGCATTTTTAGATTTGT
Source organism: Sander vitreus (assembly GCF_031162955.1). Taxonomy (NCBI): domain Eukaryota; kingdom Metazoa; phylum Chordata; class Actinopteri; order Perciformes; family Percidae; genus Sander; species Sander vitreus. The sequence goes on along the minus strand of NC_135877.1, from coordinate 3,795,439 downwards.
TTTTACATTTTAAGTATATTTGCATATAACCTGATACCCATGTGTTTCATATCAAAACGTTGGCCGGGTTGGCTCAGTGGGTAGAGCAGGGGCACATATACTGAGAGGCTTATGCTTGGACGCAGAGGTCCAGTGTTCGAGTCCGGCCTGTGACGATTTCCTGCAGGTCTTCCCCCTCTCTCGCTCCCCTTTCTCACCTAGCTGTCCTATTAGGCAGAAAAGGCCAAAAAAAAATGTTTAGAACAAACTCAGCTTTCTGTATAATGAGGCCCAAAACTAAACTCAATTGTTTTGGTGCTTGAAATGAGTTTACAAAAGTCTTGGGTTCACAAAAGTAGCGTAATATATGGATAAAATAGTAAATAAGTGTCTAAAATGACATTTTGTAATACCGGTTTTTGAATAGGACTGTTGTCAATCATCGCTTGGACTCGCCGGCGTGTCTTTTGTCCTCAGAGGGTTAAACATCACAGCTACATATTTTCTACTTTACAACTGCACGCTTCTGATTTCAAATGACCCAGACATTTTCATCTGAGTCCAGTGTCAGTCCCCTCCCCAGCTCACCCAGCGGGGGCCCAGATGGCACCATGCCCTTGAGCTCCGCCTTGACCACAGGAGGTGCAGTTTTGAGCTTGGCGGCAGCGTGGTCGATGAAGAGCTGCACAGCGACATCGTCCAGCGCAGGGAACGGCGTCGGATTATTTACGGCGCTCTGGCTGTTTTCTGACGGCCGCTGGACTTTGTGCATGGCCACAGCGGGGTACGGATTCTCCTGGGGGGGGGGGTAGAAGACAGAGAGGGAATAAAGAAGGGACAAGATAAGGAAAGCAAAGAAGTGACTGAACAAAAACAGAGCTTGAAGAGAAAAGGACATGTTTCATACTATTAGTTATTAGAGACGGGGAGAGAAAAAGAAAAATGGAGAGTGAAGAGATATACTGGGCCAAGAAAAGTGCCGGAGAGGAGAGTCTCACAAGAGGAAAATGGTGGGAAAGAAAGACACAGCAGGACTAACAGGAAACCAGTAGGATAAAGGGTAAGTAATAGGTAGTCTTTAAGAAACGCTATTTGTTGTCAATTATATTAAAAATATACATTTTTGAAGAGCAGCTCAGCCAGTTCCTTGACGTGGTTCAGGACTTTGTGTGGACAGGCCTCCTCTTGTCGTATCCGCTCCACGTGATTGGCCACCAGCTGTGGAAACGGGACAAAAGAAGTAAGCTTACCTCAAATGTCAGCAACTACCTTTCATATCTGAGCCACGTGTGTTCAATTCCCCTCAGTAGCACAGCGACACACAACACAAAGGCTACATCTACACTGCTACGTTTTGATTTAAAAACTAATATCTTTTGCTACGTTTAGGCCTCGCGTCCACAGTACTCCAGCGTTTCCAAGCCCCTAAAACGGAGACATCTAGAAACAGGGCTGCCCCCGTTTTGATTTGAAAACTCCGGGGTTGCTTTGCAGTCCGGACGGGCACAAACAGAGACCTTTGGAAACAACGTCTTATCTGTTAAGTAGGCTTACGTACCTTTCAGTAATAGTTCCACCTCGTCGTCGCTCCAAAAAAATAAATCCCTGCTCTTACTTTTCACCGTTGTTGTTCTTTCTTCAAAGAATTTGCTTTATATTACACATCCATGAGTTTGAACCGCAGAGTAATGTCAGACAATCTGCTTCCTGTTTACACCGGCACGTGCATGCCTAGTGTATGACAATGGTCATGTGATATGTGATGTCAGACGTGTTAATATGGACGGAGATTAGTTCTGCTACTGGAGCTAAAACTCTTGTGTAGACAGAGATTGGTTTTTGTCTCAAAACGCTGCTTAAAAATGAAATGTAGTGGTGTAGATGTGGCCTTAGTCTAGCTGTGCTGACAGACTCACGTCATCAAACAGGTCGGTGGCTCTGTAAGGAGGCCCTCGCTCTGACACGAAGCCTGCAAACGCCATGCCGTCCAACACCTTCATGAGGAAGTCGTCCTCAGTCAGCGACCTCTGACCCAGGAAGGCAGCCTGTGGAAACACACGTCACACTAATCAGCTGCTGTTCTCATTCGCACACTGGCCTCCCTTTGAAGCCTCTTCATTCCTCCTCTTAAGAACACAGATGATTGGTCAGAGCTGTGGTCACATGCAGTATTCAGTACAGACCTTGTGGAATCGGATCACTGGTTCTGGGTGAATGCGGATGATGTGTAAACACCAGCGATAGCCCTGGAAGAGCCGAGCGAACAGCCACAGGAAGACTCCCCGGATCTCCTTATCCTGAACCACACGGTCAAGTTAAAGCAAACCAGCCAGAAAACACACACACACACACACACACACACACACACACACTATTGACCCTTTAACTTCTTTTTCATGCCAACAAGCATCAAATATAAAACCTACTGGCCTCTCAGAGCAGCACAGTGTACAAACTTGGACTAAATCTGTCCACTATAAAAAGTCTGTTTTGGTTGAGGGTATGAGCAATTTGGCCGTAACAACAGTTTATTCTGGTGACTCGGATCTCGGATTGCAGTAACTCAGTATGCTGTCTATTGAAAAGTCTCTTGAAGTTAATGCTGTGCCCAGAATGTGTCAGTGTGCTGACTTCACAGGCAACATTTAGGAGAAGTGCTGCACAATTAGGACTAATGAAAAACCTTTTCATTTGGTTTATTCTCTCACATGAAATAAAGTGAAGAAACTTTTAACATTATTAAAACCTTAGTCTCGCTTTGCCAGACCCTCCTCAACACCGCTGTGGAGGAGGGTCTGGCTAGTCCACACAACATTCCAGGATGGGAGAAAAACGTGCGCTGGTTTATTGGCATTTCTTTAAACCAATCACAATCGTCATGGGCGGTGCTAAGCACCGGGAAAAGCCACGGTGCAGCTGCAAAATAGCCTCAGGAAGGAACTTGTTTTGGTGGAACGTGTACGTTCAAAAGTAGTTTTAGTCGTGCAACAGAAAACTCAGATTGGACAGATAGTCTAGCTAGCTGTCTGGATTTACCCTGCAGAGATCTGAGGAGCAGTTAACCATAGTCCTCAGAAATCCACCGGAGGTTAGAACGCCAACACAAAGGAAGAGGAAGGTAACCTGACATCCGGCTGAAAAGGGTGAAATCCAGCGGAATTATCGACGCCAACGGAGCAATCCCGGAAGTGAAACGTCGTGGATATAGACTATTGAAACCTCAACACAAACGTGAGACGTCCTGCTGCTGAGAAAAGCAAACAGCAGGAAGTTTTTCTTACCTGGATCTTGAGTGCCGAGGGTTGTGTGGAGAGAGGGGGGAAGGCGTGATCAGCGACTTCCAGCTCTGGATCCAAAACCTACAACAGCAACAACATGAAAGCCACTGTCAATCACTATTCAACTGCCTCTCGTAGACTCTCTACTGGACCTTGTTCCTGCTGCATCAGTGGAACTCTGGGTAACTGAGTCAAGACCTCAGAGAAAATCCAGGGTTTGCCCTACCATTACGAGGCTGTTTTGGGCACCACTTAAGCCAAATAAATGTTAAATCGATGTGAGCATCAAAACTAATCTAATGGTTGTAGTTGGTCCCCAGTGGACTTCTTTAGCAAGTTTTGCCTTTTAAGCATTTTCAATGCTCCCCCCCCCCCCCCCACAACCTAACCACAAAACAATTTGTGGTTGGGCTATTCATGTGGATCACCAAGTCACACAAACACATGACTAAATATAAACATATTTGGTCATAAGCTTGTAGAAAAGTGGAAGCAATTAAAGTAGTCCATGTTTTATAGCGTGGAGAAAGACACTGCAGCAGCAGCAGCCAGAGCCCTATCAACAAATACTACCTTGGAAACAGTATCAGTGCCAGTTTCAGGCCATTCCATTAAAATTTCATTCAGCTAAGTGTAAGGAGAGCACAGCGCCTAAGCCCTGAATCACAGTTGCTACCCAACAATCTACAGCACCATCGTTCCTGCAGCCTGCAGCGAGGGAGGTCAGCCAGCCCCACCTGTGTGAGCTGATCGGACTGATACTGATACTTCTGGGTCTGTTGGGGTCATTGATCGTGCACCCGAGGTGGAAAACTGCTCAATTGGAGCTACAATCCTCCAGTTAATAAATCTGTGTTGGCGTTTGTACACACACAGCTCTGCTCGCTGAGGCCCATAACCCGGTGAACTTCCCTTCAACCCGTCTCCAGCTCTCATTCCATCCATGCAGAGCAAAGGACCACAACACACAAGAGTATCCAGGTTAGAAGCCATAAAGCACACAGAGCAGCTAGTGACAGAAACTGTCCATAACACAAACACATGTGGCATGACCCCCTGGGTTTCACAATAGAAACTCCCTTTTTTTAAATATTTATTTATTGAATCTATTTATTTTGAGCCTTGTCATCTAAGGCATTTAGCAGAAGCCCCGGTCAGTGGGTCGAGGTTCAGTGTCTCGGTTGAGGACACTTTGACACACAGCTGCTGTTAGGAACAAATAAGCTGTTGTTGGGATTTGGGGATTGTACACATCTGTTTTTATGCGACAGTAGTTCTAAAAAAAAACACTGTCAACAGGCCATGACGCAATCATAAACACAATCCTTATACTGTAAGATCCATGGGACAAAATTGTGGTTTATTTTATTGCACTAATACCCCCTTTCCACTAAAATTAGCGTGCATATGCAGGTTTTAAACGTGGGGCAAACCCTCTAAAAATACGCCATAGACTGCTTTGCTCTCCCATCACGTGTGCATTTCTTTCTTTTTGTTTTAGTGTGTCACGTTCAACGTCATGAATGCGCCGGAAAACAGATTTAGTAAACAGTAGAAAGCAGCATAGAGGCCATAGACGATGTTAAGGAGGTTTCTTATTTTTCATATTTGTTATTATTCAGTCTCTCTTTCAAACTCGGTGCAAACTAATTTGGAACGATGTGGGAAGACAGAGAAAAGGAGCGCTTCTTTTTGGTGGTGGTTGAAAAAAGTGTAACAAGGTGCTCTTGTGCTCTCTAGTGCAAGGGTCATCCGATAGCATGGAAACCAAGGCACTCTTGATAACGCAAAAGTTAAAATGCCTTTATTGATGCGGCTAAGACATAGCAAAAGGAAGTTACTTGAGAACAAAAGCATACAGTGCTGGACTCAAGTAACAAAGTCAATACCAACTAGAATATTTGGCGAGTCCAATGGCCGAGTTCGAGACAAGTCCGAGTCCAAATACCAACCAGTCCAAGACGAGTCCGAAATGACAGAAAAGCGTCTCGACTCCGGACTCAAGTACTACAGCCCTGTGACAGAGTCACAGCATCGCGAAAGGAAAAAGGGGCGAAAACTAGCGTATCCACCCCGGGTGTCATGTGACAAAATAAACTATGCAGTTCTTCTATGTAGCTCGTGCAGCAAATCATCCAACTGCAACTGTAGCATTCATTGCAGTTTTTTTTACTTGACGTCTGCAAAGAGAGATACTATCTTCAGTTTCTATTTTGTTCTTATAGCACAAATATTTCAAATACGACGAGAGTCCGTGGGAAGAGCATTGATTCCCAAACTTTAGGCTCCTCGCAGCATCCAAATACACACTTGGCACATCTCAGCTGAGACAGAGCAGTGAATGCCAGCTCCATCCACTCCCAAATAAACATATCCTACCCTTTGCCTCAGTGACATCTCCAAAAACTCCAACCCTGTGCAACCCGCAGAGAGAAAACCGTCATTTGGGGTGTGCCAATCTTTTACCAGAAACTCATCAGTAGGAGACAATAATCAAATAAAGTCAATCCTCATGTTTTAAACAGGACTGCAATCACAGCTACAGCAAACAAACCAGACTATCCAGGGAGGGATGATTTGGCATCACAGCACACATTAGAAGGATTTTCCCACAACCGGGAACTGACCCAGTGCTATAGAGAAGATAACTAGAAGCTATCCAACTCCATATAGAGATGGATCCACAATGATTGTCCTGAATTGATTTGAGCAGGTTTTACGATAAATAGTTTCACTCTTAAAATATCGAGTTTCTGAATCTTTTACACCGATGAACAGACAAAGACTAAAATACTTTGACAAATATCTCTAAATATCATAGATTAAATAACTGATTGAAAAAGTATTTACCCCCCACTCAGGACAACATTTATTAGAGGCAGCCGTACAGCTCGAGTCTTAGTATGCATGTGGTTTCAGCCTTGCACGATATGGACACCGCAATTTCTTCATTTTTCTTTGCAAACGTCCCTCAAAGTTGCAAGTTGCACGGAGACAGGAAGTGAACAACACATTTCCAGAACATTGACGTTCCAAAAGTGAACGTTCTCTGCCCTGCAGTCTGTGTTCTTCGTATTTTTATATTCATCTGTGAAGATTTGCTTTCGCCTGGACATTAAAGAGGCGACATGTCTCTGTGGATGGCAATGTCAGTCTGTCGGTCCACCACTTTGGTCCGGACTGAACTATCTCTATTGGGTGCTGACATGCTGATGTGAGCGTTTAGCTCAAGTTCAGCCTCATAGAACATGTCCATATACGCGTTGTTTTCACGGAAGGGATCGCCCGCTTCCCAGCATTGCACGCTAGTCGGCTTGCCGCCAGTTTCTCTTCACTGACAAGGAAAGAAAACAGTAGCAGGGGTGTTAAACTCATTTTAGTTCATGGGCCACATCCCCCTAATCTGATCCCAAGTGGGCCAGACCAGTGAACCACTCCAGAAAGATCAGAGACTGTATCTGCCACAGAGTTTCTTGTCAGCTTGATGTTGGCAAACGCAAGTTGCTTCTGCTCCGACAGCGTTCTAAGGCCCATCCATCTTCGTCCGCTTATCCGGGGTCGGGTCGCGGGGGTAGCAGCTCCAGCAGGGGACCCCAAACTTCCCTTTCCCGAGCCACATTAACCAGCTCCGACTGGGGGATCCCGAGGCGTTCCCAGGCCAGGTTAGAGATATAATCCCTCCACCTAGTCCTGGGTCTCCCCCGAGGCCTCCTCCCAGCTGGACGTACCTGGAACACCTCCCTAGGGAGGCGCCCAGGGGGCATCCTTACCAGATGCCCGAACCACCTCAACTGGCTCCTTTCGACGCGAAGGAGCAGCGGCTCTACTCAGAGCTCCTCACGGATAACTGAGCTTCTCACCCTATCTCTAAGGGAGACGCCAGCTACCCTCCTGAGGAAACCCATTTCGGCCGCTTGTACCCTGGATCTTGTTCTTTCGGTCATGACCCAGCCTTCATGACCATAGGTGAGGGTAGGAACAAAAACTGACCGGTAGATTGAGAGCTTTGCCTTCTGGCTCAGCTCTCTTTTCGTCACAACGGCGTTCTAAGGCCATTGTAGGAAAAATAATAATGTTACGGACCCGGGAGAGAGGGGAAATATTCAGAGAAAAAACTCTGTGGCCAGGTTGGTTCAGTGGGTAGAGAAGGTGCACATATACATGGAGGTTTATGCCTCCACGCAGAGGTCCAGGGTTTGAGTCCGACCTGTGACGATTTCCTGCATGTCTTCCCCCTCTCTCTCTCCTTTCTCACCTAGCTGTCCTGTACATTAAAGGCGGAAAAGCCCAAAAAAATTATCTTTAAAAAAAGAAAAGAAAAATATATCAGAATTTCTAAGACTAAAATCGTACATTTACGGAAGAAGAACTCGGATATTCTCTGAGATTAAAGTGGTACATTTGGAATTGGAATTAATTTCTTCTCTGCAATTTTTACACTTTGCAAAGTCATCCAGTGGGCCTGATTGGACCCTTTGGTGGGCCGTTCTGGCCCACAGGCTGTATGTTTGACACCCCTGGTCTACACCCTCCTACGGCGATGGATGCACCTGATTGGACGAGCGCTTCACGTGGGGCTGGCTCCTCCTGGATTTCAAAACCGACCATAATGGCGGCTCGTTTGGAATACAATCTCTTATTTTACAAAAAAAAGTTCACCGGAACATGTTTCTGAAAACATTTTAAGCAAGAAATAGGCCATGCAGTTTTTAGTTCAGATCAACGGTCAAACGGTCAGTTTAAAAGATTTCCGTCAGCTTTTGAGAGGTTGCATAAAGTTGGCTGGATTTGACTTTATGCAAATGAGGAGTGGGCGACTCGACGCCCCGCTTCTCCAAAGTCTCCACGACACATCCAGAATGCATTGCACAGCTGCTTCCATAGAAATGAATGGGAGGCGTGGAAATGACGCTGACAAAGGACACACGAGCTGCGAGCATGGCTGTAGACTCCTTGTTTTGTTTTCTTTCAATCATTGTCATAAAATCCAAATTACATCCCGTTATTCAATAAAATCATAAATTGAGGAGTGAATCATTTTTATGAGCGTTGTATAATTCTGTAAAACAAGCAGAGTCATAATGAGTAGTTTGTGCAGCAAAGTGTTGATGACTCTGTAGCACGTGAGCTAGCAGAGCAGCATGATAGCATGGAAACCTTTCCTTGGTGTCACGGTTCGGTCACGCATCCTTAAAGGAGAGGAAATCCTTAAAGCAGACAGTTAAATGGTCCGGTCGGATGACTGGGGAGCCACAGCTTTCCCCAGCGTCCCTGTATACCAGACAGTAACAGAGGATAGCTACCTCTATTTTAAATGATGGCTCCCACCCTTTGCACAGTGATTTTAAGCTTCTTCCCTTTCGACCGGAGGTTTTCAGTCCCAAGGTGCAGAACAAAGCGGTACACAAATAGCTTTGTTCCTGCTGCTATCACTGAGCTGAACAAGCTGCAGCCATATTTGTACAAATATGATAGGAGCATTATTTAGTCTGTTTTTAAACCTGCTTTTATCTTGATTTTATACAAGAGAATAGTTATTTGAATGACTTTATTTCACCTATTTATCTTTATCTTTCTCTCGTATGGCCTGACTGATGAAACCTTAAGTATTTGTATCAGATTGTAAATAGTTTTAAAGAAAAACGTTTTCATAGTTGTGTGTTATAACGGATGTCATATTTTTGCTGCAAAACAAATCTACCCACCTAATAAAGTAACCTGAACCTAAAAACTGAGCATCTGTCCAAAGTGTATCAGAGCCATTTAATCAAAGTCCAGAAAAGCCAGGAAAACAATATCTTGTATTAACCAACCCATTCTTCCAGCTGTCAACAGCTCCAATGTGATCCAAATTCCCACAAACACAGTAAACAGTAGCAACAAAGGCATTCTGCAGATATCAATAAGAAAATAAGGAAGCAGGAAGAGCATTTGTTTACATACCTAAACAGATAAAAAGCATTTCTCAAAATGGGCTGGCACTGGATTACCAGAAGCTGTAAAGTGCTTGATACAGCATGAGCTGGCAGTTTTTGAAGTGTTTAATATGAACACAATAGATGGAACATTCTTTACTATGTGTGTGTGTGTGTGTGTGTGTGTGTGTGTGTGTGAGTAGAGCTGGGCAATATATCGATAGTATATTAGATTAGATTGTGGATATCGTAATATGGCATAAGTGTTGTCTTTTCCTGGTTTTAAAGGCTGCATTACAGTAAAGTGACGTCATTTTCTGAACTTACCAGACTGTTGTAACTGTTCTATTATTTGCCTTTACCCACTTAGTCATTATATCAACATTACTGATGATTATTTATCTAAAATCTCATTGTGTAAATATTTTGTGAAAGCACCAGTAGTCAACACTACAATATCGTATTTGGTATCGATGTCGAGGTGAGGGTGATATGGTTAAAACCGCATCGGCACCAAGCTTCAACTAGAGCGCTAATAAAAACACAGACGACTAAACTGTTCCGTTTGTACAATTAACTGAAATGCTTCAACGTACAACAGTTTTGTGAATGTCTGCATCTCCTAATTTAAAGAATGTACTCATAAATGTCTGGGAATAAACTTAAGAGAAGGCAACATGTCATGCTTACTGAATGATTCCTGGACTTCTATACGATATGCAGCGGCTTCAGAAAAGTATTCAGACCCCTTCACTTTTTGCACACTCTATTTCGATGTCACTTTAAGAATGGGATAAACGTCCCAAATCCAGGTGTGCAAAGTTTGTAGAGACTTACCAAAGAAGACTCGGAGCTGTAACTGCTGCCAAAGTACTGAATTGTGCAAAAAGTGAAGGTTTCTGAATACTTTCTGAAGCCACTGTAATGTTGAACTCTATGTGTGTTTTGTTTTTTAGACTGCTTTTTTATTTTTTATTTAAAGATTACTATTTTAGGCCTTTATTTTTTATGTTTATAGGACAGCTGAAGACATGAAAGGGGAGAGAGAGAGAGAATGACATGCAGCAAAGGGCCGCAGGTCGGAGTTGAAGGGTGTAGCATCAGCCAAGAAAAAAAACATTACATTTTGGAGCGAAACCCAGTCACTGAGCGGACAATGTTTTATTTTGCACGTTCGTTAACACTGTGAGATAAGGCGTTTGTGCTGCATCCATGTAGTGTCGGTACAATCTAAAAAATGAGTTCCAGACTGGGAAAATTCACACTGCATTAACATTGTGAGATATGACACGCCTTGGCCAAGTTCTGCACTCTCTGAGCGCCCTCTTAGTTTTGTGGGTGTTTAACTTAAACAAAAATAAAATCCACCACTTAAAACATGCAAAACAAGCAAGAAAAAAAAAGTTTCAAAGATGATCAACACCAAAACCAAAATTCAACCTGAAAAAAGTTATGCAAAGAAAAAGGGAGGAAAATCCTTTAAAGCTTCCTGGCATCTCAACCCATAAAGCACCACCGGGGAATTTTATTGCTTGGTAGAAACCACCCACTGGATGTTAATGACACTTCCCAGTACTCACTGGTAGTGTGTGTGTGTCTGTGTGTGTGTGTGTGTGTGTGTGTGTGTGTGTGTGTGTGTGTGTGTGTGTGTGTGTGTGTGTGTGTGTGTGTGTGTGTGTGTGTGTGTGTGTGTGTGTGTGTGTGTGTGTGTGTTATGGGTGTGTTGTGGGTGTGTTCAGAGTTAAGGCTGCGGCCCTTACCATGGAGAGCACAGTCTGGGTCTGCTGGAGGAGCGGCTCAGGCAGCAGGGAGATGTGGACACACTCGGGGATGGTCACCGTGCCGCCGTCCAGGTCAGCGATGATCACATCCAACTGAAAACACACACACACACACACACACACACACAATACTATTTTTTTTATCTCTGCCTCCGAGATTGTTACACATGGAGCTGTAACAATTTTATTGAACAATTGATTGTCTCAGAAATAATTGCGATTAACAATAGAGTTGTCTCTTTCAATCAAATTGAAAAAGATTTATTAAGGTATTACTTTTTTTAAACAAGTGAAAGTTTTGAATGAATCCCAGGATACATCTTTCGGTTATATCACTGTCATGTGACCCAGATGATGTAATAACACACAGCCTATAATGTAAACAATGCCTCCTTATTTTCATAAAACATATTTTCTAACTGTATCCCCCCCCCCCCTTGTCATTTTTGTTCTCATGAACATGTACAGGGCCAAGTGCCAACAACTAACAATTAGTTACAATTAGTAACAAAAAACAAATAGTCTGACCAATAATCACTTATATAATTACAATTTGGTATATCTAAACAAAATCCACAATTACCAGTCATACATACGCCTTAAATAATGTTATCAATTAATTGCAGTTAAACAAAGGATCCGCGATTATGCAACAAAAAATTGACAATTAGACAATTTTGTAATAATTGTTACAGCCGTAGATACACAAGCAACTGACGCTACCGCAGAGAAAGACTAGGGATCAATGGATTATCGGGCTGTTTTTTTGGCAGTTTGCATATGATCTGCGTTTTATTTGCCTGATAACCGATAAAAGTTAATGAATTAAAAAGCGTTCTACTTTGGCTCGGCTACAGCTCTGTCCCTCTGCTCCGGTTTCTCTCCCCCCTGAGTCTGACTTAATGTCCCGCCACAACACTATCTGACTCTCTTCTACTGGGTATTATGTTCAAAGTTTCTCATTTATTAAATAATTGCTCAAAGCATTTAAACAAAGTTTTGTGTTGGAGTTTGTAAACTTAAAGATTTTCCTTTTCACTGTAAATGCATAATGGTTCCATTAACTACTAACAATAGGTACTGGCCTTGAAGAACCAGTATCGCTTGATCCCTAAGACAGACAAAGTGGTCACTGTCGGCAGCTGCTCATTACAGGACGCTAGCCGTCAAACAACACAAACACAGTCCCATTTCAGTGCAGGCGGCAGGAAAGGCTGCCCAAACAATAACCTCTGACCTGTACACCGATAATGGCCATGTGGCTACTGTACATCACAGTGTCTGGTTGTGATGTCAGACAACGGCTCCATCAGGGCGGCACGCAGTACTGTATGGGTTCATTACACTCTCATCAAGCTTTAATAAGACAACCGCCAAGTATTGCCCTTGATCATGGGATCTAGACAGTAACTATTGCTACGTATATTGGTATAATTTATCTTGGCAAGGTCTGTAAATAGTTTTATATTAAAATCTACAAAGGGCGGCAGGTAGCAAATAGCCAGATGGGCAGTTTATTAAAAGACAGGTGAACCATTGCTTAATGGGTCAGTGAGAGTTTACATGAACATTTTCTCCATTGTAATCAAAACTCAGTCCATGGGCTGAGTCCTGCAGTGGCGCGGGTATCAAATCCGACCTGCTGCCCTTTGCTGCGTGTCATCCCCCATCTCTCTCCCCCATCTCTCTCCCCCTTTCATGTCTATCCTCTGTCTCTACCTAATAAAGGGCAAAAGCAAACGTGACTCGCCCCAGTAAGTGGCTCTAAGCCTGGGTTAACATGCTCCCTCCCAAGCCCCAGTTAGAGCCTCAATGGCTGGGCTTTGACCTCCAGGGTCCTCACCTCCAAGCCCCAGTAAGTGGCTCTAAGCCTGGGTTAACATGCTCCACGACCCTCATGCTCGGTTGGGTTAAGGAAAAGAAGAACGGGAAAGCAAACGTGACTCGCGGGAAACGAGCCCCAGTCTCTGGGGGAGGCGAGACAACAACGGACGGCTGGGTTTAGGAAAACAACAAAATCCAACATGGCTGCCCCGTGCAGTAACATGCAGTTATTACCACTTCTGTCTTATTTGTGTCCCACTAAATCAGTCGTACACACAGTCCCCTGTCCAACTTCTATCTGTGGACATGTTGGACATGCACAACAAAACGGCGGTAATGCGTTGTTTTCTTCTGGTATTGCTAACAATGGCTAACCTGGCTAGAACTTACACCACAATTAAAAAAATCTGACTTGTAAATGGAACGCATTCAACTCAGGTGTGACGTCATTCCCAGCTCGGGCTTCACAGTTCCCAGGGAAATGGAACACACTATAAGTACCAGGTTAGTATCCAGGCTCACCGGTGAGCACAGACGTGTGCATGGGAATGGAACTAACTCCATTTGAGCCAAGATTCAAACTACTGGCAGGGCAGCCACGGGCCCATGTCTCTCTCTAGGAAAGGAAGTAAAAGGAAATGTAACACAATGAAGAGAAAAGGGGACTGCTCAAAGCTAGCACTTTTTCTAAAAGAGACACTTTTTTTTATTTTATTCAGAAGAGTCTGTCTTGTTGTCTTTCACTTGAAATGTAGGCCTCAAGTTAACTCATTTGATTTATGTCAAACATGGTTTTTAGTTTTCCATAAAAGTCTATATGTTAAAAGTATGCTACTTTGAAAATTGAAAATAAATATTGTTGAAATGAAATATACTATTTATTTATATTTATTTGACATACGTAGGGGTAGATTGCAATGTAGACATTATGTGGTTCGGACCTTTGCTGAGAGGAAATATTAGAAACTGGACCTCTTTGAATTTTAACAGAATACTTCTCAATCTAACAAATAAATCTAGTGTGTAAAAGCAGAGCGGGAACTGTTGTTGAGAGTCAAAGACTCCCTGGTTCTTTTTATCTGGATGTGTGAACATGTGACTGTCTCTATGTGATGAATTTCTCCACATATGACCAACGGAGTTTACTTGGTCTTATCCAGATATACAGTAGCACTGTTACATTGGTCTATAATATTGTAGTGATGAGAACCCACCAATTCTTGTGTCTCCGAGCGAAAGAATGAGTTGACACCGATGATGAAGGGAGTGGGGGTGCTCAGGACCTCCAGCAGTTTTCCCGGCAGGATGGGAACGTAGGTGAAGCTGAAACGAAAAAAAAGAGATTTAGCACATCTGCTGTCAACTAGACTGTGCTTTACCCATTAGATATCAGACCAGATGTGTCCTGAAAGAAAGATCTAAAGATGCAGTGTGGAGAGACTGAGGAGTGGAATCACACCTGTATTTGAGGGGGAACATGATGGCCAGCAATCCTCGGCAGGCATCGGTCAGTCTCTGGTAGCTGCTGGACAGGAACAGGATCTTATGTTCCGTCAGTGCGGCACAGAACAGATACAACACGTTGACTATCCCTGAGGGCGAAGAGAGCACAGACACGGAGGCATCACAGGAAGTCCAGGACAGAAAACCAAATTCACAATCATAGGTTCTACCGGTTAGGGATGTCACAAGACCCGGTACTTAGTACTATATTTTAACCCTACCGGGGGATGCAATCCTTCCGCACCTGACGGGGGCAGTATATACGCCTACAAGTGTTCTAGTCTGCCGCGTATTGCTGGAGAAGAAGAAGAACGCCGACCACCAGCACAGAAAACGTTTTCTTCAGATTACATGTAAATCACTGTCTCCTTGACACTGAAAAAAGAGTGACACGAGACTTTCCCCACCACACCCAAAATGTTTAATTAAAGGAATTAATGTTGAAGTATTATTGTTTGTGGGGTTTTTTTTTTTTACACACCGTAGTATCAACTTTGGTGGTATCGGTACCAGCAACTAGATTTTTGGTATCGTGACATCCCTACTAACGGAAGATGTGCAAGTTAGTGAGCTAGATTCACTAAGTTAACAGCTGGGGGGGAAGGACAGGTGTAGAATTAAACCCCGTATTTTAATTAACCGTACCGAGCTGTCTGAAGAGCTGGGCCACGGTGCTGCCACTGACAGGAAGCGCGTCATCGATGGGAGTCTGGATAACTTGCCGGTCGCCAGCACCTAACGTTATAGTCCTCTATAGGTGGAGAGAGAGAGAGGGGGGGAGAGAGAAAGAGTGACCAGAAGGATTGAAAAGGTGAGGTGAGGGAAAAAAAAACCCAACTAAGAACGAATGGTGCTTCTCAGAGAGTCAGGGTTTGGCAGGGTGGTTTAATCACAGCGGTGCGTGTCCATTGAGCAGCGGGAGTCAGCAACAGAGAGATTGAGAATCCCAGAAGCTTAGCAGGTACATCACAAATTAAAGACAAGCCATTCCAGCCGATCGGGACATGAATGGAGCTGGGCAGGACTCCATGCCAACGACCTTACTGCAAAACACCGTATCGACAAGCTATTATGGGAGAGAGAGAGAAATCCCGGCCACGCGGCAGGTGTACTGCCCCAGGGAAAGTTTCCACTGCAGTCTATAGTGAGCACAGGTGGAAAAAGGTTGATCAGAGTGAATCTGTATGGATGATTCATTTATGGACCGTGAAGCATCGACACAGTGTAGAAACACTTCTCTGATCCGTAAAAAGGTTGAAACTAAATGCCTTTCTTAAAGAGCTTACAACAGCTCAGATACTGCTTATTACAGGGATGACATTCAGGATCTCTGATTGGCACTACAATATGTCTAATAACTATGTCCTCCATTACAGAAAACCACATTAACTTTGGTAAAAGTGGAAATCTACTTTGCTCCAGACAGAATGCAAAGCCAATAAATATCGACTTGTGTGTGGTTTGGATAACAAGCGTAACCAGGAGTGGAAATGGGGTTGATTTAGAAAAATAGAAATCAATACAGTATGAGCACAATAACACAGTACAACTAAGCATCGCAGCACAAGACGAATGACACAGTATACCTTGGGGACATGATTTCTAAAATACATGAAACGTGAGACTTATTTATTTTGCTTAAAATTAGTACAAATCAAATGTAAGGCTATGCTTAAAAAAAACCTGCATATGTCAATTTGGATGGCACAATTATGGGCAAAATAATAATAATAATAATAAAAAAAAAGATATATTTCGCAGATAATCACAGATTCCCTGACCTACTGCATATAGAAAACAAAATTACATGAAAGCACCTGGACTATTTTGAGCAACAGTAGACATCCAAGGTGTATTTTAATATTGTCAGAGGGGCTTAAAGTCAGTTTAATCTGCAATTAGTTTCTGAAATAGAACTTCTTCTCAAGTGGTTGAAATGCACCCAGTCAGTATGGCTGTGTGTAGCGGGGAGGGGAAAGTGCAGCGTTATTTCATGCTCTCTACAGCAGCAGCAGCAATAGCGATAGCATCAGCGACCACAGGCGAGCTGTTAGCGATTCAATACTGTGATCCAACACCTGATCATCAGGTGTGTTCGATTCACCTGTTGGAAAGGTCATAATAAGGGGCCGATATGCTAATGTTATTTGCGTCGCCGTTGAGGATACTCTGTTCTGATAGGCTGAAGGTCTGCGTATAACACACTATATTGTAGTTATAAGCAGGTGTGAGAGTTCATTCATGTATTTGTCAACAACTATAACTCTTCTTTACCTGTTTAGGCACCGAGACACAGAGCCCGTGGATAAAATACTCCTACACTCCGCGGGTAGTCGGTGGCTAACACCAACATGGGCAGTTAAGCTAACTTCAAGCTGGCAGTCGCCTACTAAAGAAACAGAGCTAACTAGCAGTAGCTAGCTAGCTAGCCTGAACCGGCAGAGGTGTTCTTAGCGAGGTGAAGAGCGTGAGAACTGAAGGATGACTGTGGTGATGGTGTTTATATGTGCAGGCGGGGCCCAACATACGTCACCACAGATCATCTGCCTTATAGGTGTGAACAGAGGGGTCTTCAGTCAGGCCAGGCGGGGGCGTGATATCCCATTCTATATGTATTGTACCGAGTGAATCGTCTGAAAGGGAACTCCTCCTGTAAACACCCAGATGTGGAGGCTGCTGTGTTAGCAGATAGTGAATGACTATGTATTAAATCACAGATGTATGTGTTCATAGGAGAACTTATTGCTGACAAATACTGTATGTATTTTTGCACGTAAAATGTCCTTATAGCTGCATGCAACTGCATTATAATGTGTTATAAACCATTTAATAAATGTGTATTAATGTTACTAGAGGGACATAATGTTATGAAAAACAACTGCAGGTCCATGGGACACCCCTTATTTATATATTTATTTATTATATGAGAAAAGTTGAGAGGCTTGTATCAGATGTGCACCGAATATGAAATGAATGATCAGTTGTTGGTCACATATTGAGTCTGCATTGAAGCATTCTGATTGGTTCTCCTGCCACAGGAGGTGTGCACGGATAGGCTAAAGGGAATGGGTGGAGAAAAGGAAGCTGAGAAAGCTCAGAGCTGATTGGTGGCGAGAGGAGAATAAAAGGCAGGCCGGCGTACCAAACTCTCCTCTCTCTCCTCCTGGCCCGGCTACACAAGCACCCAGCAGAGAAAGAGACACACCCACACCCACACACACACACACACACACACACACACCCACACACACCGCAGGATAAGACACAGGTTAGAAACAACAGGAGTGAGGGCACAGAATGCCCAAACTAAATAACAATATGACAGTAATGTCTCAGCATGGCAAAACAAGTAAGCTGCATAAACAATAATATTGTGAACATGAACTGCAAGATGACTGCTGTGGAAAAAAAAAAGTATGATTGTAACATTAGACATGAGAGACACACACATGCATCATAGCTATATGCATCTGGCAGCACAAAAACAGGAACAGATGAGTCGTCACTTCATTCTACTCAAAACTCCAAATGCACACATAGCGAGCAACAACAGTACAAATATGGATAAATGAATGACATGATATAACAGTAATAGAGGGGTATGGACATTACTAGTGCCGTTTATTGGTGTCACACACACACACACACACACACACACACACACACACACACACACACACACACACTATGATGGCACAGAGGAGGCGCCTCATTGAGCACAATGTCTGCTTTTGTCTTGTGAGAGACCTGATTCTATCAGATAGATAGATAGATACTTTATTCATCCCGAAGGACATTTTTTTTTATCAGAAGCTATATGAACTCCTCCATCCTTACCACACACTGTAAAAATAATGGACAAAGCTTCCAGGTCTGAAAAGTGAAGCCAATGCAGATGTGCCTTAAACATGCATTCTGTCTAATTTCCAGCAGGGGGCGAGTGCAAAAAGAAGTCTGTTTCTATAGAAGTCTATGGGGAACAATCCCTACTTCTCACTTGATTTATTACCTCAATAAATATTTTCATAATGAATGTATGGCCTCAATCGCTAGTTTCAAGTCTTCTTCAATAGAGCATGATGTTCATATTGTAAATGATGGTCCCATTTATTTTAAAATAGATGATAAAGCAGGGGATGCTTAAACTTTCCCCCTTAGGCGTTTAGCTTAGTGCAGCACCATGGGAACCATAAACAACAATGGCTTGGCTGCGTCACCCAAGCTCCACCCTCTCGTCACAAATTGTCACGTCGGGTTTCAAAAAACCAAGATGGCGACGGCAATATTGCCAAGCTCAAGGCTTTCAAACGGCAGTCCACAAACCAATGGGTGACGTCACGGATGCTACGTGCATTCTTTTTACAGTCTATAATCCTTACATGGTTTTGAAATTACACTGTAAAAGTAACACTGATGTGATGCGGGAATTTCTAAAGCCGAGGTATTCTTATTCAAAAACTGAAAGTATCTGTCCTAAAACTGATACTGGAAGCCCACTTCCTGCACCGAGATCAGTCAATCAAACTGCAATGATAAGAGGTAAAGGGAACAACTGAAGTCCACAGGCCACGTGACAACCAACAGAAAGTGGCCATGACCTTAAGCTAAACAGCTTGTTCAACTTTTTGAAGTGGGGTTTCTGTCAGTTATGCCTTAAAGGTCTAATGTGTTATTCCGAAATTAAATCCTGTCAGTCAGAGCACTTGGCAGTGAGACAGACTAAGTCCAGAAACTGGGATCGGAATTCCCTCTGTCACATGAAGCCATGTCAGAGACAGATTTACACAGATTCCTGGAACAGCTCGGTCACTGATGGATGGTACGATGAGCACTTGACTTTCTTCCATTGTAAATACAAGTCACCCCATACACCATGGGGAAGTCTGGAACTACCACACACACATACTTGCACAAAGGCCATAGGTCAGGGCTGTGTACTGTACAGATTGCGGGGATTCACTGTGTTGATTAAGAGGACTTGATAAGGAAAGGATGCATAAGAACTCAGTGGTTTGTCACTTCTGTGTAAAGGCCACCCTGCTGCTCTCCCTTTGTTATTCACCATTTCTCACATCAGGCTAACAGCCAGAAGTTCACTTCACATTAGGGTTGTGTAAACTTCTCAGATAAATGACTGTGTTGCAACGTCCTGCTGGTCAACCTGTCTAAATCATACACTTGTTAAAAAAATAAAAATAAAAACTTGTGGTTATTTTACAAGCTGCACAGCAGCACTGGAACTGTCACAGCCATTACTAACGCTATGGCAATGTAGCTCAAACGTTTAGCCGCCTGTTCAACATTTTGCCAAACTGACCATTCACTAAGTCCTGTCTCCTTAGTTACTGTTTTTACGCTGGTCAAGCTTTGCATTCTCCAACAATGCTACGTTTTCATGTTACAGGAAAAAAAGGCTTTAAGGATGAGAAGCAAACACTGTGATGTAGAAGAAAAAGATACTTGGCGTTCTGAGATTAGGGCTGCAACTAACGATTATTTTCACTGCTGATTAATCTGTTGATTATTTTCTTTATTAATGGATTAGTTGTTTGGTCTATAAAATGTCAGAAAATGGTGAAAAATGTCAATCGGTGTTTCCAGAAGCTCAAGATGACGCAAATCTATGAAAAAGAGCTCTGAATGTAAAAATGTAATGTATGTGAAATATAACTGCTCAATAAAAAGACACTTAAGAAAAAAAATAGTTGGGGATTAATTTCATAGTTTAGACAATCGATTAATCTTTGCAGCTCTAGCTGTAGGTAGTAAGATACACAGCCTATATAGCTTATAGTTTTAGGTTTGGAGAGAGTACAGAAAGAAACAATCATCCAAACTTGTTACACACAGAGTATCGCTCTTACTACAGTCCCATGTACACAGCTCGATGGACCTGCCTTCCCTAGTTGCGGTTGCTAAACTGTGATTAGACAATCACTGTTTGGGGGCAGGGTTTAGCAAACTATCAATTGAGATTACAATATCTTCTTCTAGAAATTCAAAACTTTTTCCAAACCTGTTCAAATATAAATTTTAACTGTAAAACTTTGACTTGTAAGACGTTGAGGTTGCTGGATTTATTTTTATATATAAATAAATATAAATAATCGATGATGATTTTGAACAATGTGTAACTTGGAAGAGAGTGTAGGCTTTGCAGAAGGTTTGGAGGATTGTCTGTGTCAAAAGCGGTTTGGTGTGACAGTGTTGCCACGACAACATGTCTAACGGCAGAGATGATTTCAGTGTCATGTTGCTGGATTATTCGGTTGTCAATGTCAATTTAGGTCATCCTGTCGTCTCATCTCCTTTTTTTCCTGCATCCACCATGTGTGTTGTTTGTGTGTGAGTGAGTGAGAGTGTGTGTGTGTGTGTGTGTGTGTGTGTGTGTGTGTGTGAGAGTGAGAGTGAGTGAGTGAGTGAGTGAGTGAGTGAGTGAGTGAGTGAGTGAGTGAGTGAGTGTGTGTGTGTGTGTGGGAGAAGTTGACATGAACAGACTCTGTGGTAATGACAGACATTTAGTGAGCCTGTGTGTACGTGTGTGTTTGTGTGTTATTCTTTTCTAAGTGGCCTGTCGTCCTCTTGAGTCTGAGGAACATGACTGTTTAAGCTTGGAGAGATAGAAGCAGTACAAATGTATTTCTAAGGGCCTCAAGGAGATATATATATATATATATATATATATATATATATATATATATATATATATATATATATGGGATTTGAATGAGATTGCCTGTGCGCTTGTTTGTGTTTTCAGATGTGTGTCAGTGTGTAAGGTGAGCCGCGCATTATCCTCTACTGTTTGGGTCTGTATGTGTGTTAATGCTGATAAGAGCTGATTCTCTCATTCAGATGCTATGCTGCCCGCTACGAAGCCATCTGCTGTCCTATATAGTTGCCCAGCAACTTGTGTGTGTGTGTGTGTGTGTGTGTGTGTGTGTGTGTGTGTGTGGGTGGGTGGGTGTTTGGGTGGGTGTTTGGGTGTGTGTGTGTGTGTGTGTGTTTGTGGGTGGGTGGGGGTGTGTGTGTGTGTGTGTGTGTGTGTGTGTTTTAGAGAGTGGGAAAACCCCAGCCTTGAAAACTGTTAGTTGGTTTGTGTACAACGCACAGAGCTGACCATAAACAGGAAAGAGGCCGTGTGCGATAAAAATTCTAATTGAGACGCATATTCTGAATGGGCTGTATACATGTCTAAAGAATGCTCCTCAAACCTAAATAATATTGGCATATCCCACATGTCTTAATCAGAAAATGTTATATTCGGAATTAAGCCTAATTCTGAATATCCAAACAAGTATGCTGTTTACATGACCCGTATTAAATTAGAAATATTGTCATATTCGGATTAATAGTGGAAAATAGTGTGCATGTAAGCGTGGTCAGTGTTCTAAGATTTTGCACACAAATAAATCTGGTTCAAGACAAATACGAGAGATGAAAAAAATTAAATTAAATGCTTGAAATGATTACTATGATCCTGTTTTGATGACAAAACACACAACAAAGCAGGTCAAAAATAGCCGAAGCGCCATCAATCACGCATGATTGTAAAGACTGCACATTCCTTAAAGAAAAGAAACCAACTCGGGTCTGTTGGATTAACAGAATCATTAACATTGAGCTGGCTGTTGATTGGTGAAGCTTGCAGAACAGTAAAGTTACCTGGAGACAGGCCAGCAGCCAGTCACAGGCCAGGGCCTGAGGAAACGTGTCTAAACTACAAACTGGGGACTCATCTATCTGTAACACAGAGGAACCAGTGTACAGTAGGGTGCACACAAAGACACACATGGGTTAGAACAGCTGGAAACCACAGCAGATGTGCATTTAGAGAAAATGGATACTTCGTACTGTATGTGCACCATGGGCACGAACATGGGTAATTGGGATGTTTAAATGCTGATTCAAAAACAAGTCACTCACTGGAAGTGAGATTAAAAAAATAGAACATGTTTTTTTACAAAATGTATGAGAGAAAAAAGAATTGAGTAAAGGGGAATGAGAAATAATAAAAAAGAAAAGAATATGACAAGAAAAGTGTTTACAAAAACACAAAAGTATTGTGTTTTATCATATCTGAGGTATCGCAGATATGATAAAAGTTGATCTGGTTCTGAATTGAAGGATTGTTGTTTTCTTCAATGGCCAATATGGCCTGCAAAGTGTGGTGAATCGGTCTAAATCTGTTAAATACTGTCCACAAAGGACTATGTGTTTCGCTTTGAAATCAATGTCTCCCAGTATTATTTAGTTTTATCATACATAAGACTGCATAAAATCCAGATAATGAAAAAAATAACAAATGTGTCAGAACAGGTCAAGAACCCTTAGGCTTATACAACAGACCTCAACTCAAGGGGAAAAGCATAAAGGAAAAAAAAGGTGACAAATGTCTTCCAGTACACCCAAGACTACAAAAATGAAGTGAAATAATGCTGAAATGTCTACATTAAAGTGTGTTTACAGGACGAGAGATTGGCTGTAAAACTAGCTGTATGAAGGAGATTAGTGTCATTTTTAACCTCATGACTCTGTTTATAGTAATCCAAGTAAGAAATGTGCAGGCACATTACAGGCACGTGCATATTCATAGTCTTTCTACAGGCATACATACTGTACACATTTGAAGGAATACAGGGTCCAAACCTCTATAGCCACAGCTAATACTTTTCTGCTGTACCGAGCTGACACAGGTGAAGGTTTAGCAGCCAGCAGTCCATGCTAAAAACAAGTTGCTATACTAGCAGGCTGCGCCAAGCTCTACTTCTCTACACTGCTTACTGCCTCAAGAAGCTGTACGGCTGAGCAAGGCATGGGGCAACATTAAGGAGTGTACAGTATACCACCCAGCAAAGCCAAAGAGTTGGAACAGCATGAGAAATGAGACTGAATTCTGTCACAGCTAGGGCTGGGTATCGTTAAAAAATGTCCAATACCGGTGACTTCAATAGACTTGGTCGCCATTACTTGGAACGCCCACTAAAACATCATTTCCGTTTCTGCCGTGGGGGAAAAACAAACCATTCTAATTAATGAGCGTAGACCTGGTTAGCGGTTCATCTTTAATCTTTGTCATTTACGTTTCTTTTTTTGCGTCTTTTTTGTGGCGTTCTGCGCCTCTAATAAGTAAAAAAAATAAATAATTGTGTTTTAAAGTTTTATATACTGCCGAATAGACAGACGGAGACAGTGTTAATACCACTAACGTCGCTGCTACAGTCTAAACTGTAACAGTCGCAAGAAATTTCTTCTACGGTCGGTGCCTAAAAAGTATTGAATTCGGTACCCAGCCCTAGTCACAGCTTAGCATCGTCCTTGGTCAGCTGTTCACAGCACATTTGGTTTATATGACATCATACCATGACTTGAACTTGTGACTTTGTAGGGCCATGTAGCTTGTACAGGTGTGTGTGTGCTAGAAAGAGATGAACGGGCAGCAGTTACCTGGGAGCCTCCAGCGATGGGGATGATACATGTGAGGAGGTTTCCGATCACTGTTTCCAAGGGGACAGGCAGGCCGTCGACATGGACGGTGTAGATCAGACCCAGACAGTTCTGTTCAATCAAGGGGGGGGGAGAGACAGAGGTTAAAGGTTAACAAAAGCATGGCCCCCGTCCATATTTTATACAGTCCAGTAGGGCTGAACGATTAATCGTGTTCAAGTCGAAGTCAATTTGAAAGAATGCGGTTAGCTAATCGTTAATGAATGTTTGGTCTAACATTTTTCTATTCCTCTTTTTGTAATAATATTTGCTGTTTTTTCATAAGATGAATGCTGGAATAATGTTACAGACTGTTTCCCGAAATGTCCTATTTTCAGTGGATTTGTCCTTTAATTTGTATGACTTTATTTAACGTGATGGTAGAAGGTGCGACATGTAGATGCTGCTATTGAACTGAGTCATATCAGACATTTCACTTTACAGGAGAGTACTGATATTTTTTTGTTACTATAACTTTTTTAATTAAAAGAAAAACACTTATTTCTGGCAATTCATATCCATGTTCTCATCCTTCCATAAAAATATAGAGCAGTTTTGATGGTGTCTCATGTTCTAATGCTCCATGACATGTTTTATCTGTTACACAGTGAATATTGAACTTTAACTAAACTAAAAAAAAAAACACAAATCAAATCGTAATCGCAATATCGGCAGAAAAATCGCCATTAGATTTTGTTCCCCCAAATCGTTCAGCCCTACAGTTGATAGTTTTAGCCTCGTTGTGTGTCCCAAATGGTGGCCGCCGTCGTGCTAATATGGCATCTGTCGCCAGAAGGTCAATGCAGACAAACCCAATCACACGTTGGTGTCATTTCCCACAAACAAAAAAGGATATAGAAGTGGGTGGGTATTTGGGGCTGTTGTGTGTGTCGTACCCTGAACACCTCGGTGTAGTCCAGTCGGGACACCAGCACCAGGCTCTTGGGGGCGAAAACCTGAGCTGATTGGACGACAGCGAGCCCCTCGTCCACCTCATCCGCCTCGCTGGCCTTAGCCTTCTGCAGCTGAACACAGAGAAGCAGAGATAGAACAGAAGTCACATCAGGCTGACATAAACACTTCAAACTGTAAAACCTGGTTCACACCAAGTATATAGAATGGACCAACAGACCCCGTTGCTCTGGACTGAGACCAGTGAAGGATATTAGAAGCACTTTTCTGGTGAGCGCTGAGCGTTACTGCGCAGCCTCCAACTGAGAGAGACGATGTAAATGTGACGTGAGCAACCTGTCTGAAAGTTGGAAGTCTTCTGGTAGCTGTGCCAAGAGAAATCTCAATCATTCCTAATCTTGCAGAGACGGAGAGTGTAGATATATGTAAGGAGATAACATGGACACAGGCTAATTACTGCTAACTAAAATGCTAGTTAATTAATTAAATTTAAACAGCTAATGTAAGTCCAAACTGCCTGTGCTTCTCCTGTACTATACGGTAATTCCTCTACTATGCGACAGTAAGTCGCGTGGTTATGACACAATCGTTAGCCTATTTTTATAAAAACGTCTGCTACGGAGCCATAACGTGAGGTACAAGGTAATGGAGCCTTTTATACATTGTCGTGTTTCTTTAGAAATAAACAATGGACAAATAGAGTCTTTAAACGCTTCAGATGTAAAGTTATTTGCTGTCAAAGTGATGCTAAAATGAATGGCAGTCAATGGGATGCTAACGGGAGGTGATGGCTTATTAGCATCAAAATGGCGCCACAGGAGGTTCGCGGTCCGAGGAGAAGCTTACCCCCTTGGTTCACACGCAGGATCTGTAATATAATAGTCTTGCATTGCCAGACCTATCTCCACAACGCTGTGGAGTAAGGTCCGGTTACACCACACATACACTCCGGGATAGGAGAAAAAAATATGCTCTGGGTTGTTTGCATTTCTTTAAACCAATCACAACTGTCTTGGGCGGCGATAAGCTCCGGACGCAAAGATGGTGGATCTGTAAAACAGTCCCAGGAAGGAACTTGTTTTGCACATTTGCACCCCGCAAATTTTAAATTAGCTGGATACATGGTTAAACATAATTAGTTCTTACCAGTGTATCGCCATGTCTGTTCTTCGTAAACAGCAATCTCACCAATAGCTCCCAAAACGTCCCAGTTAGAGAGGAAATACCATAAACATATTCTTTGTAAATATTTACAATCATTCCCTGAAAGAACCAAGCAGACCTGCCTTGTTTCACGATTCAAATGTTTTCAAAACATACCATTTTCAGCGTGTAGGTAGTCGATCCAGACGAGTAATATAATGACACAAAAATATTTTGGACTTTTTAAGACCCCAGCGGAAACTCTGGTCAGTAGTATTGGCCTACAGTTGGGGTATTAAGTGCTTTGGGGGCCTTCCGGAAGTTTCGAAGTACAATGGTTCTGGAGAAAGAAGTCTATATCCACAAAGTTTCACTTCCGGGATTGCTCTGTTGCCGCCAGAAATTCCGCCGGATTTCACTCTTTTCTGTCGGATGTCCGTCACCTTCCGCTCTCTTTGTGTTGTAATTTTAAACTCTGGTGGATTTCTGAGGACTGTGGTTAACTGCTCCTCAGATCTCTGCAGGGTAAATCCAGACAGCTAGCTAGACTATCTGTCCAATCGGAGTTTTCTGTTGCACGACTAAAACTACTTTTGAACGTACACATGTTCCACCAAAACAAGTTCCTTCCAGAGGCTATTTTGCAGAGGCACCGTTGCTCGGTCGGGTGCTTAGCACCGCCCAAGATGATTGTGACTGGTTTGAAGAAATGCCAATAAACCAGAGCACGTTTTTCTCCCATCCTGGAATGTTGTGTGGACTAGCCAGACCCTCCTCCGCAGCGCTGTGAAGGAGGGTCTGGCAAAGCGAGACTACGGAGAAAGCTACAAGCAGCAATACAGGAGGCCAAGCAATCGGCCTATTCCAAACAGGCATGTTTTGAACAAGCACTGCACTAGTATTACAAAATTGTGCAAATTCAATGCAGTCCGTCTCACCTGGGGGTTGTCCAGGCCCTCCCAGAAGGTGAAGCAGGCACAGTAGTGACGCTCTGAGTTGATGTCGGTCAAAACCGCTACAAAGAAGGAAGCGGGTTGCCGCTCAGGAACCAGCTGCCAACCGCTGGGCTGACAGAACTAGAGGAGGAGGAGGAAGTGGAGGTTGAAGAGGTGAAAAGGTGATGGCAGCGTCGCGGCCAGAGGAGAAACAGGGACATGGGTTGGAATCAGATGGTGATGGAAAGAAAGGGCACAAAAAAGATTAGTGTACATAGCAACCTGGGTGACATATCAGACATGTGTTCGTACTGCACCTCAGAGTGATTCATCCAGGGCTAGGCTATCATTAACGCAATAAAACAGGTTCTGAAAACTGTCCGCCTACTTCATAACACCAAAAGCTCTGACTGAACCATGTGAATGGATGTGAAAGTTGGCTCTTATTTCTAATCCCAATGTAGTTGCTTTTAGGACTGTGCAATCAATAACAATTTTTAATCGCGATTACTAATTCGGCCCCTAGTGATCGTAAAAACATTTTGCACATTACGTTTTGTAAGTAAACTCTTATTTTGTCTTGTGTTCTGAATGAAAAAAATGGGAAAAGTATTTAGGGAAATTTCACGGTTCAAGTCAAATCAATAGAGTCATCGGTGACTGAGGAGAGCAAACAACAGAAAGTCATTAGCAAGTTTTCTTTGTTAAGATATGACATTTATCATGTTATGGTCATTATTCATGATGATGACTTGATGACTTGAGCTGAAGTTGGCATGTGTAAACATGTCACACATGCTTTTATCTTAAGTCAATCCACACCAACACCGTTTATGAAGCCATTTTAGTTGCCCTTTTTCACGTCCGATTCACAGAGCGTTTTTAACAAGCCGACCTTTTTAACCAATGTGTGAATCCTTGCTGATTCAACAGGCCTGACAGCTCACCTGCATTAATATTAGGAATGCAGCTATCTGACTTTTTCCTCACGATACAGATTCAGATACCCAGAGTAGTACCCATATGAAACCATGCCCCTATTTTCCAAAATGGAAAAAAATATCCCAAAGAACTGGAGTATCCCTAATTATTACGTCACATCCTCCATTCTGCTCAGTTTCTGAGCATGCAGTCTCGTTTTTTGGGCTAACTAAATAATTTAGCATGAGAAAGCATGACAACCCCCGCTTAGCCTTGTGAGTCACAACTCGGTTTCTGATCTCAAGTTCAAATGCTTCCTCACATGTCAGTGTATGAAACGTGTTTTCTGTGATCCCTGGATAACCTGAGCCTGAAGGGGATATACCTCCAACACAACACAAGACGCAGTTTCATTACAGGCATAAAAAGCTCCATTCAAGATAGCAGGAGTTTAGGACAGCTGACTGTTAAGATGCTGACACACAAATGGGGACGAATGAGCCAAATTAAGTTGTCACTCGTCTGGCGATAGCAATGTGCTTTCCTACGCTGTCACAGGAGTGTGTAAATGAAACATTAAATTGTTACATTTTACTAGCCAAGCTAGCTAACTAGCCAGCCACGCTACAGAGGGCAGAGGAAGAGAGGTCTACGGTCTTAATATTAAGTTGTTTTTTTTAAATGGGCCACGCAAAAAAAGCCGAGAGTCCACGATGCGGGACACACCAAAAACAATCTCTAGGCCTGTACCAATTATTGCATAATTGACTTATTGTCCATTTTTTTATATAATCGCGGCTAACATTAGCTCAGGTTTAAGGCGTGTGACTGGTAAGTGTTGATTTAGTTTAGATTTGCTAAATTGTGATTATACAAGTGATTATTGGTCGGACTATATATTATATACTATATGTATTATTTCAATTGTTAGTTGTTGGCACTTGGCCCTCTCCACGTTCATAGCAACAAAAATGACATGGCGGGATACAGTTAGAAAATATGTTTTATGATAATTCAAAACTGCATTTGTTGGGAAGAAATAAATAAATATCTTGAAATGTGAATTAAAGAGACAATTATATTGTTAATCGCTATTAATTCTGAGACAATTCAGCAAAATTTGGAATTGTTACAGCTCGAACGATCTCCCTGGTGTGTCAGCACCTTTAATCTGTTAAAACCTTCCAACTCACCTATCCATAACTGATACTCTAACACTTAGCAATCCCCCCCCCCCCTAAACATAGCTCTCAGCCAGGCCACAGTGTGACGAATGGAACAATCCTATAAAACCTGCAATACCTGCACTTGGGCTATGTTTAGACGGAAACGATCTGAAGAGAAAACGCAAAAGTGGCGTTGCTTTCTCACTTTTTATTCCGCGTTTAGACGAGCGTTTCGGGGGAGAAATCTGTGCCACCAAGACCACCAAGTCTGCACGCCTGCGTAGAACCTTCCTTCTACTTGTCTCCCTCTCCTCCTCCTCCTCCTCTCTCCCTCTCCTCTCCCTAGTGGCGCAAAGCGAACAACAAAAGCTGACAATCTTGTCTGGACAGACGAGGAGGTGGAGTTATTGCTCCGCACACACAGGCGCACACACACACACACACACACACACACACACACACACACACACTCTCGCACAGTGTGTTTTTAAGATTTCCACTCTGGAGGGTGGTTTCACTTTCATGCGTTTTTTAAGCCCCAAAAACGCCGCCGCCGTCTAAACGAAAGGCACATATTTTAACGTTTTCACCCGCGAGCGTATTCGTGTAAACACGGCCTAAGTCTCTAACCATTTAGCTGCCCAGGGAATTGAACCCCTAACCCTGAGAGTGTTACGTGCCTTGTTCTACCCACGGAGCACCCTGGAGCGTGTCTATAAGTGTTGACTTACCAGCTCTATGCCTTGTGGGAACGGGCTGTCCTCCCAGTCTTTCTCAGGAAACCGCTGGAGAATGCGACCTAGACCTTCACCCTCCACTGCAGAGAGACACAGACACAGATCAGACCATGGTATTTACATTTGTGTTTGTTTCCTTAAATAAGCTCCTTTGAGGGTTTTTTTTAAAACCATATCAGCACGCCGATTTTTATCTTCTTTTTGTGTTCTATCATTGTGTGTTGGTTGTTTGTTGGCATAAATAAATAAACTATGAATTAATGTTAATAGAAAATGCATGTTTTGGCACAGGGATTGGTCAAAGATTGGATGCAGGGGGAAAACTACTAGCCTCCATCAAAAGAGTTAAAATACACCTTTGACAAGTGTGTAAAGTCGAAGACACTTCA
The DNA here is from genome assembly GCF_031162955.1 of Sander vitreus. Classification (NCBI taxonomy): domain Eukaryota; kingdom Metazoa; phylum Chordata; class Actinopteri; order Perciformes; family Percidae; genus Sander; species Sander vitreus. Next base: position 3,765,470 of record NC_135877.1, on the reverse strand, counting down.
TGAAGACAGGACTACAGAGGTGATGCGTGCAGTCACTGGGCACAGCTGTTGTTTGTCAGTAAATAACATAAGTGCTCATTTCTATTTCAACACAACTAAACTATGACAGCTTTGGATGTGAATGGACCTTTGACAAAAGGTAGGGTAGCTGTGCCCGCCTACTTCCAGTCTTCATGCTACACTAGGTTTTGAGTACCCTAGTTACAACTATGACTGATGAATTGTGTGCCTCCTTTTATTGAAGTATGTGTTTATAGAGCTGACGTTGTCACTAAATCTAAATAGTTGACTATGTTGGAGGCAACAAATTCAAAGTTCAATTAAAGTCTGAGAAACATGTTATTAGTTACAGCTGTTTTCATGTGTGTGTATTGTCAGGTTGGTCTTTTAAATGAGTCCATATCAGCCAGCTAAACAGTAGTGTGACGTGGTAAAATGCTTATTTGCGGCTAGTTTAATGAGGCCATTTCCACTGTGGGGCCTGGCTCATCACAGTGGCACAATGACACAACAAAGGCCGACTTATGTAACCACCACAAGTCCGTCTTTCAGCTTACTTCCATCTGAAAACCTGCAGGCTGCTTAATGACAGCATTCATCCGCACAGAGACGACACTCATCCTCCCAACGCAAACGCTTCTAAATGTAGCTTAAAACTGCACAAAACCAAATATTATCCCATGCTAAATGAAGGAGAGGTTTTCACCAGCATTTAGACCAAACGTGGACAGTTTGGTCCTTCCTCGGAGAAAACAACTGAACCTTTACCAAGGGAACTAAGACAGAAGCACAGACACACAGAGACAATACACAAACAGAAAGCAGGCCAGGTCCCAAAACACACAGGGAAATGCTAAAGTCATCCCCTCTCCCTTGCGAACTAGAGATATGTGGACGCTTGTGGGAGTGGTGCTCTGGGATCAGGTTCATTTCCTTTTGGTTTTGAGATGATTGGCAATGATCTCTGAGGCTGCTCTCAAGTGCTCCGGCATCAACAAAAAGCACTGGAACCTGGAGAGGGGATGCCATGAGGTGCACTGTTTCAGTTCTGTAGCGTGCCTTTTTTGTAATTTTCCTGAAGTAGAGTTGAAACATCAGTGGTCAAATGTTTATTCCACATGAGTAGATGTCAATTAATTGGGCATCACAGGCCCAAAATGTTGAGTGCCACATGAACTAGATAAAAAATATCTTTTATTGGTTCAAGATGGACCTTCAACCTCACACAATTAAGTCTGTGAGACTATGCACGTACCACAACTGAGCGTGTTTGTGGTTTACAATCAAAGATTTGTATTCAATCATCAGATGTGATGTCTAATTTGACTAAAGGTCTACATATAAATAAATTATATTTAGACCACTTTACACAACAGAGCTAGCCTGACGAGCCAGACCCACATCAAGATGTTGGGTCTGGGAACTCACCATTGGCAGGGCTCAATCCGAGGGGCGGGATAAACTGTTGTCTTTCAAACTCCCTCTGCACGCAATAGGATAGCGCTACAACCAGGACGAGCAACGAAGAAGGTAGCGAAACTAGTTGATAGATTAAACTTTTGCCGTATCCGGTCGGCAAAACTCCAAACACATCTTCCTTTTTTAAGAATGACTTCAGTGCCGTTCTTTGTTCTTTTCTCACAGAAAAGCTGAACTCCAAGTCTTCCAGAAGACCGCTGTTCCCAGCAGCAGCAGCAGCCATAAGCCCGCCCACCGACTCTATACACGATGTGATTGGCCTGGCTAGAGTTTGGTTTTTCCAGCTCGCAAGCCAACGGAGTGCCTAGACCCCCCTAGCTGCAAATTAAATTTGCTGCCGTTAGGGTGTGTCTAGATTCTAGGCTACAACAGAGCTGCATAGTTCTTAAAGAGATATTTAGCTGATTTAAATGCAGCTCTGTGTCATGGCAGTGTGGGCAGTGTGTTTAAATGTCGTTTGGTTGCCCTGCGGCCACAGAGCTCCCACCTCAGCAGAGCAGCCGAGGTCTGCCAAGATCCGCCAGATAATAAGAAATGACGCGTCGCATCATCCGGCAGATCTTGGCCGCTTTGTGCACTGGCGCCACGGAGGGAGGCCAAACACCGTTCATCTAAACACACTGCTCACATTGCCATGACACAGAGCAGGATTATAATCGGGAAGAATCCCTTTAATAGACTATCACATAATAATTATTAAAAGAGGTAAAATGGATCACAGTCTACTTGTAAAAAGGGATTGATGGACTTTAATACCATTTATTAAGCACATGTGAATTAGCCAACCCCCTTGGTACACTGTAATGAATCACCTGGTGCACTATACCATAGCCGATGGATGACGGGACCCCATGTCACTTCCCAACTACCTCCTTAGAGACGGTGATTTGAAAAAGCAGTGCACGTGTCACTCTGTATGTACAGTATGTCGTGTTTGTTCTGTAACAATATGTTGCCAGTGGATGACGAGCTGCAGGTGTGTCACGAACACACACACACAATGAAAATCACACGCACATGCACAGAGTGTGTCTGCAAAGCCAGACTAGTGCAGACTCCCTATCAGCCAATAGTCAGGCAGGGTGGGGATTATTCAGCCAGTTAAAACAGTACATCCTGCAACTGAGGGAGGAGTGTATCAATGAGCCAGAAAATGAGTCTGCTGGGAGTGACATGCAGGCCTTACAGCCACATACATAAACACACACTCACTCTCACTCTTGTAGTTTGTTTCGTGTTGAACTTCTGTCCTCTGAAAAAACCCTCAACACAAACTAAACCCAAGTCACTCCTTAAACTGGGTATGCTAGATACAAGAAGTGTCTCCTCGTCACAAGAGGCTAATTATCTCTCCAATCCAATAATGTCAGGAATATGTGCATGTATGCAAAAAGAATCTAGGGAATGTAAACAAGACTTAAAGGCTTCCAATTGACTTCACAAAACCAGTCTCAAAAATATGAGAAGGTGCAGAGTGAGATAGTGGCGGTGCCATGGTCAAAATGGTTACAACCACTCAACCGTGGAGCCGGTAGCCATTTCCCTTTCAGACGTGTTTGTTGCTGCTGTGACATCATTATGTCAACGAGACGAAATATCGCCATGATCGTGACAGGAATCATTTATACGATATTTCAAAATTGTATCAGTATCGCAAACAATATGGCATGGCACACTCCTAATTTACACTTACCAAGAATGGCTCAAGCTAGCTCCTCTTTAAAGCACCGATAGGTTATCGAGATACTGACTCCATACCACTCCACAACATACCCTCACGTCTGTTCCCCTATTAGAGCTCATATCAGACTTGGCAAAGCAGCAAGCTTGCAACCAAAAGGAATCACTTCATTTGGCTTCAATCTCTGCTCTGTAGGAAACCTTTCAACGTTTCCACAGCTTTGTTCACCACTACCTAAATACGCCTTCACCTGCAACTGCTTAATTATGAGCAGTAGTACTTCAATTTCCTGTTTGGGGGAACTCGAGTCGTGCCCGTTCCCACCAAGCCTCACAGAGTCTAGCATGGATTACTAGCAGAGCACACTTGAAGTAGCAGAGTATGCCGGCAGGCAGCGCCGACAGCAGTCTGACAATATATTCTTAAAGCAGTTTTGGAGCACGCTGCCAGACTCAGAACTAGCTAGTCTATAACCTCTTGGCAACAAAAAGCAAAAGTAACCTCTGCAGTTGTTAGGACTTTCTTCAGAGAGCTGCAGCAGGCAGGAGAGCATAAGGCCCAGAACAGACAGCAACACTTACTTTATCATGTCATCTGTCGCTAAATGCTCTGTATAGTTACAGTTTCTATTTTTGATTATATTCTATTTTAGCTTATGTACCTCTTATTATTTATTTCTGTTACTTTCTATACTTATCTGTATATCTGTTGTTTCTGTTGTGCTGCTGCAACAACCGAATTTCCCCACTGGGATTGATAAAGCTGTATCTTATCTTATCTTAAGATATGAGCCTGCAGTAATACCTCCATATCGCCTACTGGCACCATGACGGGAACCACTACTGGCATCAAACTTATGCCAAAGGGATCTTGTGGCGTTATGGAACCCACGTAACTTCTAGGCAAGTCCCTCCGTACAAAGCAGCCTGATTGGTTGGGGTTAGGCATTGACCTTGAGTGGTTAAGGTTAGGATAGCCGATTGGTCAGGGGATAGGACCTGAACAAATCAGGTTACGTTACCTCGCGTTAGCATGGACGCCTGGCTAATAGTAGTGTGTGAATGCTATTGAAGGGCAGGTCTTGCCTGGAAGTTGAGTGGGATCCATAATAACACAAACTGGTGTGATGAAATATTGAGTGATGGACACCTACATGAAAAAGACTTTGCAACCATGATGCAAATGTTTGCTTTGTCCCTTTGAACAGGTGAGTAATTCTTCTTTAGGAGTGTTTAGTGTTCAGGAGTGTACAGGAGCCGCAGAAGTTCCGACTGATTTCACTGAAATGCTGGCTTGCATAATGTCTCATATCTGTTTGGCAAAAAGTTGAGATACTTTGGTCACACAAGTCAGGGTTTCAGATAAAGCGTTACTTTTGATTAAAGCTCCAACTTCACAGTGCCGATCCAGCACATTGATTGTGAAGTGAAATTAACCCGGTGTATAGACCACATGTGTTTCAGACGCGTTTTTTTTTAATATATATATTTGCACGTCTCACGCAACAGATAAGCTCTCATTTTAATCTTTACAGCGGCTGCACCGGCTCCATCAGGTTCATGTCTCAGCCTCGTCTCACGGGTGTAAACGTGACCTTATTTATTTAGCATGATTTGCACTTTAAGTCTAGTTTTTCGACAATACTTTTAGCTACATTTTGCAACCTAGGCGAAGCGGAGGTGCTGTGTCTCTGTAAGGAGCCAGAGAGCAGCACATTCTGCTCTGGTTTGTAATCCCACAGACTCTCCCTTCACTTTCTCCCAGCAGCTGGGAAGCAAGACACGGGAACTTCTTGGGAATTGAGGAGGTGCATGTTTATTCATGGTCAAACTGTAACCTACGCTGTACATTTACTTTCCGATCCCCAACACTTCCCTGCCGTGCTGCTGAGGATTTCAAATTCGCGGACCAGACGGAACCAGTACAGACACTCGCCTCATAGTCTATATCCTACGACATTCCGCTCCGGGATTGCTCCGTTGCCGCCGGAAATTCCTCCGCATGTCACTCTTTTCGACCGGATGTTCGCTACCTTCTTCTTTCTTTGTGTTGGCGTTCTAAACTCCGGTGGATTTATAGACTTTTTGACAGCTAGCTAGACTATCTGTACAATCTGAGTTTTCTGATGCACGACTACAAACAACTTTGTAACACCAAAACAAGTTCCTTCCCAAAGCTATTTTGCAGCGGCACTGTGGCTCTGCCAGAGCACGTTTTTCTCCCATCTAGCCAGACCCTCCTCTGCAGCGCTGCGGAGGAAGGTCAGGCAAAGCGAAACTTCTCGCCTCAGTGTCGCTTGAATGCAGTTGGCACACAAGTGTGCCGCTGTGGTAGAGACAGCGGGTAAGCAGGTTACTGCAGGCACATATGTCATCTCAGAGCTTCTTATTTACAGATATAGTGCTATAGTGTTTACACTGCCACTACGCACAAATCAGATGCAATGTTATTAGGGCTGTCAATCGATTAAAAAATGTAATCTAATTAATTACATACTCTGTGATTAATTAATCAAAATTAATCGCATACATAATTAACGGTGCCTGAACCGTTTTTAAGAAAGTAAAAAAAGAAAAGAAAAAAAAGGGTACCAAACAACAGTTGGTGACATTAAAGAACGGCTTGTTTATTGCTAAGGCCATATGGTCAAAATTAAATGATTTAATAATAATGTATAACAATAACAATAACTTATTTCACTAGTAAATTGCTATTGAACGACAAAAACAACAACCAGATAGGAAACGGACATTTACAATAACTTGTAAATGGCAGCTGCAGATTGTTACATCCCGGTGTTGAATCCTCTACAGTAAAACACAGTCACACTTTACACCGTTTAGCGTCAGCTGTCAGCATTTTAACCGTGTTTAATCCAGCTACTAGCTAGCGGTAGGCTAACGTTAGCTGTTGTCGAGTATAGTGTTAACTAGCTAGCGGTAGGCTAACGTTAGCTGTTGTCGAGTATAGTGTTAACTAGCCAGCGGTAGGCTAACGTTAGCTGTTGTCGAGTATAGTGTTAACTAGCCAGCGGAAGGCTAACGTTAGCTGCTGTTGAGTATAGTGTTAACTAGCGTCACGTGCAGCGGTGTTTGTGTTTCCTGTAACGTCTGTTTCAGAGCAGCAGAGAGAAGCGCAGACATATCAGTGGCCCCAGATTTTCGTCTGTATGCAAACGTCAATATGGAATGGATTATTTTTTCTCAGATTAATCAAAATTAACGCGTTATTTTGACAGCCCTAAATGCTATAGATGTAATGTATACAAAACAGACCATAGAAAACATACATTACGAACCTCGTCCCCACCTTTCCTCCTTCATGAGGTCATTTTTGCCTGTTCTAACGTGCCAGTATTGGTTTTGATTTCTAGTATCCACACCTTCATTAAAGATATGGAAGTTATAACGGTGTCATACATTTCATACAGGCTTTATAAAACCTGTCAACATTTACATATATTGTCTGATATGTCCCTATTGGTGTACACACAAGAAAATACAATCTGAATCAAAAGCTAGATCTACCATAAGATTTCAACCATTTAGGACTGCTTGGATCACACTACCCCTTATTAAATCACATTTTTTCAAGCTTCTGCAGAAACACTATTGCGTGTCACTGAACTGATCGACAGTTTGTTGGCAGAGAGGCATTATCTACATCCAAACCCTGATGACAACTGTATAAACACGTATAATAATATCTACAAGAAGAAAGAAAGAAAGGAAGGAAAGGAAAGTAATCAAAGTACTGTTGGAATGTCAGGAACAGGAAAACTCCTGACTGTTTAAAGAGAACACGCTGTCATTTCATTTTATACATCTACATCTCATATGTAACCCATACTTTCGTAGTCTCTCTGTGTGTGTTAATGCAAAGTAGAAGTTCCAAGTGACCGACAGTCAACAGTTAAGTCAGTTCTGGAATCAGAAGTTGTATGTAAACAATATAATCTAATTATTCACGATTATACCTGTAGGCTTCCTGGAATATGAAATTAAATCAGGATTTTGTAAACAAAAGCGACAGTTCTGGTACAGTGTGTGAACATAAGAAGCACACCCATGTCAGTATGGGTGGAAAGACACCGCTAACGCACGACTGATGATAATGAAATGAAAAAAAGCTGTGATGAAATGTTGACTAGACAAATACTGCTACTTAATCCATTTGTAGAAGATTCTGCAACACCAAAATACTGAAAGAGATAAGCTGCATTTCACTGAAGAATGGTGCAATATGCACACCTGCACCTGCAGAATTGCACAAGAATTGCACTTTCCTAAGAAATTAAGGTCACGGGTCAGCAGTTTTTAAGTGGACAATGATAGGAAATCGCTGATATCTGTATCAGAAAATGATACGATATCACATAATGATAATGTGATCACACAAAATGCAATTACATTGGTAATTAAAATAGTTTTGTATCAAGTTGGTCATTACCTCCTGCAAGGCCAGACAACCAGTTGCAAACTGAGTCTTTACCGAGGTGTACTGAAAAATATCCACCCAAAATAATTATGCCTGTCCAGATATTTGCTGTACCAATCGGGTGAACAATAGAGGGCTATGTGATGATGATCTGGGGGCTCCGCAGTTCTTGAATGTCCACAACCGCATGAAAAATTGCATGGCATACTTTTATTTTTCTGCAATTTGTGCATTTTAGCGTTGGGTACCAAAACCTGAAATGACCGGTATCTACGGGACCAAATAACAACGCAGAATTCAGTGCCACTATATGCCAGCGCTGCTCTCCGGGGCTCCAAAACCGACTTTAAAAGGCAACAGAGGCATCACTGCATGTGACTCTAGGGCTGGGTATCGATCCAAAAATTTGGATACGGGTACCGACACCAATATCGTGACTTTGATACCGGTTCCTAAACAATACTTTTTTGTGATGCCAATTTTATAAGTGCCATTTTAACAAAAAGAAATTACAACATTACAGCAAAAATCTTTTCATTTATTTTTTTTTAGCTCCTACTAAGTGAGCCCCATCTTTGTGTGTAAGGTAGAATTTTTCTCACGTGTCTCTATGACGAGTAATGTTATGACAGCCGATCGCCAGCAATATTAGATCTTGGTAGAAGCATGCTGCGTGCTTATTGGCTCACTGATGCTGATGAGATTTACTCCTTAGGTGTTGAAATTGGGTCTTGAATGACGAGGCATTTTCCAATACTCGATACTAAGGAGGCCATTCGGTCGGTGCCTAAAAAGTATAGAATTCGGTACCCAGTCCTACACAAAAGTGGTAGGGTGTTTTAAAGCAATGGACATTAAATTAAACAATGGGCCCAGCCTAAAAGCTATCACACCTGGACTACAATGACAGCAGCAGAATCCATTTAAAATCTCACTTAATACAGTTTCCAGTCCATGCCACACCCACGGTTTCCCTGTCAGATCCAGTTGAATGACTCTAGACTTGGCGCTTGACGCTCCAGCGGGCTGTGTGCAACGTTTCCAATCATGCAATATGGGCATTGTGATTTTAGTTTCAGCAACCAATGCTTCCTGCAGGTTGGCATTTAGAAGTTGTGACATTTTCACTCATGTTTTATTTAACAAACCCAGCCAGCTTCTCATCTTTTATTAAGCACTTACTTCTCTCATTGGAGTACGGGCTTAGGAGGTCACACAACAATTAACATCAAACACGATGCCAAAAGTGGAGAATGTTGTTGACTGAGTTGATATGCTGTTACATGTTATACACCTCAGTCCATGTTTTTGGAGAGTGTCTTTTTAGTATCCATTTGTCTTTGCCTCCTCTTTCTCCATTTAGATAACTTCCTCCTTCTCCAACCCATGATATGGCCATGCACTCTATTGTGTAGGTTTTCATCAGTGCGTCTTGCATTTATTTTCTCCTGAACGACCTTCTTCGCTTTTCTTGCTGTGACAACAAAAATAGGTCCTTTCTGACTTGCTGTGCCTTCTCACAGAACTGTGTAGACTGACATGCATACGTCTGTTCCCTCATTATACAAGCTGATGCAAACACCATAAATACATAGGATGTTTTCCAATACCGGTGCTAAAATGACACCTTTACAATGGTGCCGGTGCCTAAACAGTGCCTTAACTGATACTTAAAAAAATAATATATATATTTATTTATTTATTTATTTTAAAAAGGAGCACAAAATGAAAGTCGGCGACATTAAAGAATGACTTGTTTATTGCTAAGGCCATATAGTCAAAATTAAATGATTCCTTATTAAAAAATGTTATAACAACAATTTATAAAAACTTATTCCACCAGTAAATTGCTGGTAGATGGGAAAAGGGTATTTTACAATAACTTTGAATGCACCTCGAGGCTGGCGAGGCAAGTTTCAAGTAAACGTACCGCTAGGGCTGGGCGATATGGCGAAAATCAGATATCACAATATTCTTGACCAAATACCTCGATATCGATACTGCGGCAATATTCTAGGGTTGACAATTGGTGCTTTAACAAAATATCTTCACACAACAGATTTTAGATAAATAATCATCAGTAATGTGGACATAATGTCTAAGTGGGGAAAAGGCAAATAATAGAACAGTCTGGTAAGTTCAGAAAAGTACATCACTTTACTGTAATGCAGCCTTTAAAACCAGTAAAAGACAACAGTTATGTCATATCACGATATCCAAAATCTAAGACGATATCTAGTCTCATATCACGATATCAATGTAATATCGATATATCGCCCAGCCCTACGTACCGTCTGTGTTGTTTCTCCGACAACAGCAGCTGCAGACTGTTCTAGGTCCCGCATGTTGGAATCCTCTACAGGGAAATACAGTCACACTTTACACCGTTTAGCTGTCAGCATCTTAACCGTGTTTAATCCAGCTGCTAGCTAACGGTAGGCTGACATCAATGTTAAATGCTGCCAAGTCTAATGTTAACTAGCGTCACGTGCAGCAATGTTTCTGTTGCCTCTAACGTCTGTTTGGGAGCATCAAAAAGCAGCGCAGGCATTTCAGTGGCACCGAAGTGAAGCACCGAAATCCACGTTGCTGTTCGGTCCGGTAGATACCGGTCGTAAAGGCAGGTCTCGGTACCCAACCCTATACATACCACACTCATCACATCCCCTCTCACAGTATAAATATCCCCAAAGTTATAACATTAAAAAGCATGACAAATATCTAAAAACAGTGTTAACAAAGAGTATGAGTGACCACAAGTCACATCGACGTACACTCAGATACCAAACTGGTAATTGCTGTCAGGCTCCTGCGCTGCATTGCCCTGTGTTCCTGTTATTTCTGTCCACCTCGTGAGTTTACAGCAGCTGTATGTTCACAGTGTGAGCAACACAATCAGCAAGTCACAATCAGTGCATTCAGTTCCTACAGTGCTGAGCAACCAAAGAGACCCAATCAATGTGCAGACTGTGGACTCTCTATAAGCAGCCAGTAACAGCCAAATCAGGCCTCAAAGCTTCCGGGTCTGCCATCCAAAGTCGTACACAATAGTTCGGCCTCGCTATTTCAAAATGGTCTGCAAGTTGTTTATAGGCATTGAAAGTGGTTTGAAGCTGGAAAGCTTTGAAAGTCCATTTGTTGGGATCAATGAAAAGTGATCTGTTCACATTTAAATGTATGCTAAATGCTGTACATATAGCCTGACATATGGACTAAATTCCTACCATCTCGCTGCTCTGATGTCATTTTCTTGGAGGCATCGTTAGCCAGAAAAAAGATTTAGCAACTTTGAGACAGCAGCTGATACTGAGAATACATATTGTTTATGCAAAGACCGCTTGTTTGTGAAAGACGTATTAACCAAACAATAATGCACAATAGTTCTCCTGATACAGGAATATAATAGATGAGGCAAAGTCAAAGCTTAACATGACAGAAAATAGTTCCCTTCTACAAGTTCATTGTTTTCCTGAGAGCAGTGTTTTCCTTAGGTTTGTGTTAGACTGAGGTGCACATATTTGGCGGGGTGTTTAGGGGTCCTCCCTCAAGAACATTAGGTTTTTCAATAAAAGAAATATGCAATTTCACATAATTCTCACATTATTATTACTACCATATCTGCGTCCAAAACGTTGGAAAAGGTAGAGCAGACAATAAATAAATAACACTCAAAAGCTTAAAGGACAATTCCGGCGTAAAATGAACCTAGGGGTTAATAACATATGTTACTGTTCTCTGGGATGTTTTCATGCTAATCTAATGAGTCTCTAGCTTTAAACAAGCTACCGCAAAACCAGTGTTTACGCCAGCAAGGCTCAAAATAGCACCACACTTCAACAGTAGCATAATGAGGGTCCCTACATGTAAACCGAAGCATTGAGAACTTTGTAAGTGTACAGACAGTTTATTACAAAGATAGATTATAAAGACAGTAGCGTTTGTGTTTACATTCGGCCGCCACCTTAGAAAACAGTCATGAGCAGTCGAACCACGAACACCGTGCAACCAGTAACATGGCTCAAACACGGTGTTCGTGATTCGACTGCTCATGACTGTTTTTTAAGGTGGCGGCCGAATGTAAACACTAGGTTCATTTTTACGCCAGAATTGTCCTTTAAAAGACAAAACTTGCTAAATAAGTCCACTGGGGACCAATTCTGATCATTAGATGTCAGAAAAGTCATTTAGTTAGTTTTGATGCTCACGCTGATTTTAAATTCATTTAGCTTAGATGGTGCCTAAAACTGCTTGCCTAAGCCTTATACTGGTAGGGAAAACCCTGGAGATTATATGTCGGTTACAATAATGTGTGCAGTTATCAAAGAAAAAAGGTGAGTGTGTGAATAAGTAGCTTTGGAAACATTATTGGGCAAGCTACACCAAAATAGGTCCGAAGCAAAAGAGGGCTTTTTTTAAAAGACTTGTGCTGCTATAAACAGTAAATAATACTAATTATGAGAAATTGCAGGTTTCCTTTTTTTGACAAATCTACCTTTCTGCAGACCAGTACCACAGATCCAATCAGAGCCTCATGCCAGCCAAGATCAACCAGAACAGAGCCACCGAACAACCAGGAGGCTCACCGTCTGAACCGGCAGCAGACTGCTTCTTACAAATTATACACATGCTGAGAAGACCTGGTCGAATAAAGGCAATGAAGAAAAGTTAAAATGGGAGAGAGCGAGATAGAGGCGGGCCTGACGAGGATGAAAGGCGGGAGCGAGGGAGGAAATGTGGGTCACACAGATACTCTGTGACACAGGATGGAAGGAGACTGCCTGGTCATGTGATCACTGACTAATGGCAGTCAGAGTTGAAGCTCTGTGTTTGTGTGTGTGTCTGTGTCTGTGTCTGTGTGTGTGTGTGTGTGTGTGTGTTTGTGTGTCATGCTTCTGGTGCTGAACCAGACCACAGCTTCTCGTTCACAGGCTTCCAAACCACAGTGACACGACATCAGGCGGTTTCCAAGGCGACTGCAGCAGTCAAAGACAAAAGAGCTCTGAGTGAGCCTTGTAGGTTTTTCATCCGCCTTTGTGTGCACATACACAACAGCATGTGTGTGTGTGTGTGTGTGTGTGTGTGTGTGTGTGTGTGCAGATTTGCAACTATGTACAAAACGAGGAATACAATTTGGCCTAAAGCAAGCTCACTCCTGCATAAGGTTCTGAGAAGAGATGTTCCCATGCTATTTTTTTCCCTTTACCAATTTCGAAACCTGAACTTGTGTACTGGCCGATACCGAGTACTGATTCAATACCAGGTTTTTTTTTTTGTTTTTTTTGGGGGGGGGGGGGGGGTTTCAGCTGTATACTCCCAACCCTGCCTGTCTCGGCTTAAACTCTTTGTAAAACATGAACAAATACAGAGAATGAATGCCATATAACTTTCTTTTATTATCTAGTTTGACAGTCATAATGGGAAAAGAACGTATGACTGACTAAACTTTAAAGTATTTTATTTCGGTCTACATTACGAGGTATCGGCTCTGTGCACAGACTCGCCCACTCGCCAATAGCAAGAAACTGGTATCGTAACAACTCTAGTTCTGAGAGAGGAAGTTTCCTTATTTCCTTTCCTTATATTTACTAATGAAACACCATCTTACTGATGACTTATTTAGCTCTGTGACCTTCCTTATGATGAAAACGTTCATTAGTGAATCAATGCAGCAGCAAGAATGTGCTATACAACGCTGCAATTATTATGCTTACATGTAGTAAGTACTACTAATATCTGTGCATCATTTGTTTAATCCCATGAACAGCTTGCAGCAACATGGCAAGTCAAGTGGGATCAGAGTGTGCATGAGGTGAGCTGCCAACAGTATCTCCACTGTGTTCAGATAACATCTCCAGAAAAACATACAAAACTATGACATCATTATGTCCAGGCTCTATACCACACCCTCTGACAGGGCTCTCTGCTGTCCACCCAGCTTGCTATTACACACACATACATTCACACATGAATGCGTGCACGTGTGTTTTCTGATACACACACACACACACACACGCAGGACAGTCTAGTTGAGTAATGTGAAGGAGTGTGAGTCACTCTGTGATTAAAGGCAGCACTACACGGACAGGCTGAGGCCCCGTGTGGGGTCAGAGGCAACACACGGAGCAGCGCATCAGTAGGCAACACTTGACATTTAGAGCTGTCTGACTTTGGTGTCCGATGGCGATGACAAAGACGATAATCCCGCATAAATAAACCAGCCAGTCCATGTTGAAAAACCAAGTGTGAAGCCGTCGTTTAGGAGCCAAAAAAAAGAGGGTGAAAAAAGAAATCCCTGCTCAATCTGGAAACCGGCGTCACCCTGGAGACAATGTGGGACATTTTCTTTGTGCAAATGCTCTTCAGCAAACTCACATCCCCCCTGCCCCCCCTCCCAAAGCCCCAAAACAAAATCGAAAGGCTTTCCAGGAGGGGAAATGGCCTCCGAGAGGGCACAGCAGCTCCAGTGACTAAACGTATTTCAGTTTGAGGCAGTCGGTTGCTTCAGATCAAATCAAACTGTCACAGACTAATGATTAATAACATGACTTTCAAGTAGGGCTGGGCAATATATCGATACTATATCTACATCGATATATGAGGCTAGATATCATCTTAGATTTTGGATATCGTAATTTGACACAAGTGTTATCTTTTCCTGGTTTTAAAGGCTGCATTACAGTAAAGAGATGTCACTTTACTGAACTTACCAGACTTACTAACTTAAACAACTGTTTTATTGTTTGCTTTTGCCCACTTAGTCATTGTATCCACATTATTGGGGATTATTTATCAAAACTCTCATTGTGTTAACATTTTGTGAAAGCACAGTCAACACTACAATATCGCCGCAATACTATTTGGTCAAAAATATCATGATGTTAGATTTTTCCATATCGCCCAGCTCTACTTTGATTCCCCCTTTGCAGCTACAGGTGGATGTGTGCGAGTGTGCTCTGTTTTAAGCGGAGCCACCAAACGGACTCACTAGAGTGGAGAAACCTGCCCATGCTCACAGAACACGGGCCATCCACTTTGCAGTCACTCTGGGCATTGTTTCAGACTGAAGTACATCCAGGAGTCAACTTCCCCTGAACACAGACCTCAGCTTGTTTAGTCTTTCATATCCTGGTCCTAAATAGCATATCCGTATACTAGTTTGGATTTGTTTTTAATTGCAGACAATAAAACCCATTGCAATACTCTGAGGTGAAATTGAAAGAAGCCTGAAAGTTAAGTATCCGGCAAAATAATACAAATGTTAATTTAACCACAAATGTGATCCATGTTGCTGTTCCACAAAATGAACAGTATGGTTGTGTGACTGGGCCTTAAAGGTGCTGGGGTTTTGACACCATGGTTTTGGGTATCGCGGTGTTAAAGGCAAGAGGCTGCTTGTAACACTGAGAGTCATTGATTTGCATTGATCTGATCAATGCAAAACACTGCTAATGTTATCGTGTCATGACATTAACGGCCAGTGTGGGGGGGAATCCTACCGCACCGATGCATTATGAGGGACATATATTCAACTTTTGATACGTACATCTACACTGCATAAACTACATTTAAGAATACAGCAGTAAAACATTGTGGGTTGTTGGGTCCACTAGTAAAATGATCATGTGTGTAATTCGCCAAACAGCAACAACAGGCTTCAGTGTACTTCTGTGGACAGCAATGAAGGAGTAGGGCTGGGCAATACATCGATATGATATCGATATCGTGATAAGAGACTAGATATCGTCTTGGATTTTGGATATCGTAATATCGTTATAAGTGTTGTCTTTTCCTGGTTTTAAAGGCTGCGTTACAGTACAGTGATGTAACTTTCTAAACAAACTAATAGAACAGCTAGAAACAGACTGTTCTAGCT